>NC_051218.1:28377509-28432509 GCF_015220715.1 Pygocentrus nattereri | reverse complement strand
TTATCCGGAAAGACAGAGAGGCAGGCAACAGTTAGAGAACATCACACTGACCGCATTATGTGAATTATACTCCCTTGAACCATCAGGCAAGCGACTATCATCAGGATGCAAACTCAAAATCTCCAGACCAGAGGGCAAAACCTCAGAACAGCTGCACCTCTTTACAGCACTTTCCTTTTAAATTCTTGATAATCAATTTTTTCAGGCCTTAACAATATTGTACTTTTGCCATTCAAAACACAGCTTGAATGGAATTCAGAGTGAGGGAAAAATGCAGAGAGAGAAAAGAAGGCTCACTAAACTGCACACAAAAGCAAAAGAAGAGACCAGATTAAAATGTTTGATTTTTACATTGCATAAGTTTTTTTTTTTTTTTTTTTGTGTGTTGACACTCTTTTCACAGTGTATTTATCTATGTTATCTCAAGAGCATCAAGAGGGTAGCGGTGGATTGACTTATTTTGCAATAGCAATTTTATTTCTTCATCTCTCTGGGCGATCGACCCTCAGACAGAAGCACAGTGCCAGCAGCACTCCAAAACAGGCTGCTGCATTCACATAAAACTCCAACATGCTTTGTATTTACACATATTGATCTCTGGGCTTCTGAGGTCTTCCAGCAGACAGCGTTCAGCCCATTAGAACTGATGAAAGAAAGAGATCCAGAAAGCTTTAAAACACAGGCACATATATGCACTACTGGCCTTTCTTTTGGTTATTTCTATGGCTGGTGTGCATTATGTGCATGAACAAAATATGCAGTGTGTAAGAGAACGAGAATTTTGCAGCATTCATAGCAGCTGTGCTAACAGACTGACGTGTAGAAGGACAAACAGTATAATTGAAAACATTGTATTATTATTTTGAAAAATACAAAGAAAATTATTCTAACATGAAAGAACCAGCCAGACGCTTGTGGTAAAACCCAGAAATGAGGCCTTACTTGTAAATGGTTTGACAAGAATAGTAGTCGGTGAACAGGTGTGGGTCAAATACAAAAGAGCCAAAAGACAAAAAATAACACACATAACAAAGGCAACCAGGTCCAAAAAGGAAAAGTCAGAAAATGGGCTCAGTAGCTCTACAAGGAGAAACAATACTTTGCAACTAAACTAATCTAAAGCCCGGGCTTTTAAACCAAACTAAGACTGGTCACGTGACACATAGATCAGGTGCAACACTTCAGCATTCTGGTGACTGTGAACAGTTATTGAATGACTGTGGAAGTCTAACACGTCACGTTGTCTCCCACAGGATTCTGGGACATAGAGTCCATGTGTGAGCTGGAGCTGGAGGGATGCATGACAGTTATGAATTATGAGGTTTCATACCTTTTTTTCTTACTAAGCGGTGCTTAAGTTGCTTAAATGGATGAGCTGTCCTGACACACTCCAATTTAATTTAAAATAATTTATGTTCGGAAAATGAGCAAAGACTTCTAAAGTCATCATCATCTAGACTGTCATGCCCAAATAAGGCAGTCTGGGTCTAAGCCTTGTTTCTTTATAAGAGAAATTAATGGGGTTCCAGAAAATCACCACTACCACACATTGTGGTCAAAAGTCAAAAGTAAAAAAAAATAAAAATCTAAAAGTGGTTTCTGTCTGATTTGTGTTGTCTTGCACACATTTCCCTCTGAATCCCAGTCCTGAAAATTACAAGGTTGGCAACTACAGCAAAATACCCTAAACACACCACCAAGATTTGTCCAGAGTGGTGGTTAAGTGGCTTTGGCAGTAGTGCTCTAAAATTTGAGATTGCAGCAGCATAAATGTGTAGCAGTTTTCAGTTCAATACACAGGCAGTTTTGGAAAGTGGCTGGAATGCACTGGAACCCCATTCCAGGTGTAAAACTTGAGACAGAATTTTCTTCAAACCATGGTGGCATTCATTTGTGTGTTTATTCCTGAAAATTTCAGTCAGTAGGTTCATTTTAAAATGTCCAATTAAGTGTGTTAGTTAATGAGGGTCAAATATAAATAAGGGTCAAATAAGTTAATATAATGACTAATACCCAGCTGCTAATATCAGCTGTTGACTGTGAGTTTGGTGTCCAAATATAAACAGATTTAATGTAACTTTAACTGAGGCAATTTGGCATTTGTCAGGTAATAATAGATGTTTTGACAAGTGTTTGATGATTTGCTTTGAAATCTCAGCCTTTTTTTAGAAAGATGCATGTTGTTGCTAGTTTAAACGGAAGCACTGTCAACTTTTATTAGGTGCTTTTCTTCTGTGTTGTTGGGTTTATTTTTAGAAAATGTCTATACCCCTTATAGCTAATGAAAGAGGCAGGTTTTTTTTTTTTCTTTTCAGTTTTTCCAACTTGCTCTAAATAAATGTTCTTGCTCAACTGAGAAATGAATTCATCTGTATTTACAATAAATAATGTTAAATATGTTTAAGGAAGTTTGTTGCAAATAAATTGTGTTTAGAAAGTAGGAGTATTTAATCAAAGCATTACTCGCAACAGTCAGTCGAAAGTACTTTTGTTGGTGACATGCATGATTTGAGTATTTCTATTCTTTCTGTTAAGGTCTGAGACCCCTGATGTGAGGTAAAGTTAAGCTTCTGAGAAAGACAGAAACAGTCAAGCTTTCAGCTCTTGCAGTGTCCTACTATTTTAGGTGCAGGAAAAGCACTTTATTGAGGCATTTATTGGTTGGATGTGAATATCCATGAATAGAAAGGCCATTTTATAGTGTATTTCAATGTGGAAATGCACCAGAAATAGACAAAAACAAAACCCTAGAGTTAACCCAGTGCTTTTTGGCCTTCTATCCACCTACAAATCTAAGAATTCAGTGATATTCTGGTGAAAATAGGCTTTCAGAATGACAGTGAGCATCTGTTCTGATTCATTTGTCCAAAAACAGCTTAAACCCAGACTTCCTTAAATTGGCTTTCAGTGGTGTGTTGGATTCAGATGTATTTAAAGGTCATATTTCCATTTGCACATATACACAGGGATTTATAAGTGGTGTACTGAATTGCATTTCAGTGCCATTGAAGCCTACACTTTCATAATTTCTTCTGCAGACGGTTCTGAATGCGACATTTGCACCTGCCTTTGAGCTCAGCATAACTCAATCAGTCACCCTGCTTTTCTCCTAAAATACAATCGCCTCATGCTCATCCCACAGCCTCTCTGAAACCCAACCGCACCTCGCAAGACCCTAAACGCATTTCAGGACACTTTTAGTTGCTTCAGTCTCTGCAATAAGCTCACAGCTTAAGAGCAGAGAGCACTATCAGATGGCAGCAGACGCTGTGGAAATGACTTAATGTCATTGTAATGAAGGAAGCTTTGAAAAGTTAAAAAGTTGCCCCATGCACCGACTGCAGGAGATATTCTTACTTTCTTGAGGCTTGCTGTCTTGCTGGAACACACACAGGAAATGAGAGTGACTGAGACTGCACTTGACACTTGAATTCAATTTTAATGGTTCTTGATTTGGATTCTAAATTCCTTGATATTGATTTGCAAAATTTTCGGGCTAACATATTTAATAATTTGGGGCAGTCGTGGGTTGGAGGTTAGGGATCCAGCCCTGTGACCAGAAGGTCGCTGGTTCGATCCACAGAGCCCACAGCACATGACTGAGGTGTCCTTGAGCAAGACGCCTAACCCCCAACTGCTCTGCAGGCACTGCGGATTGGGCTGCCCACCGCTCCGGGCAAGTGTGCTCACTGCCCCCTACTGTGTGTGTGTGCTCACTAGAGTGTATGTGTTGTTTCACTTCACGGATGGGTTAAATGCGGAGGTGGAATTTCCCCGTTGTGGGACTAATAAGGGTCACTTTTCTTACGATACAGACAATAGCAGGCATTACTGTTTGGTATGATTTTGACAAAGAGGACTGTTCTTAAGGCAGCACGGAGGCGTGGTGGGTAGCGCTGTCGCCTCACAGCAAGGAGGGCCTGGGTTCGATTCCCCTGCCGGGCGACCAGGGTCCTCTCTGTGTGGAGTTTGCATGTTCTCCCCATGTCTGCGTGGGTTTCCTCCGGGTTCTCCGGTTTCCTCCCACAGTCCAAAGACATGCAGTCAGGCCAGTTGGACGTGCTAAATTGCCCCTAGGTGTGAGTGGTCTGTCTGCCCTGTGATGGACTGGCGACCTGTCCAGGGTGTATCCTGCCTTCCGCCCGAAGACTGCTGGGATAGGCTCCAGCACCCCCTCTGCGACCCTGACGGAGAAGCGGCTTAGAAAATGGATGGATGGATGGATGGATGGATTGTTCTTAGGGAACAGGAAATTACAGGTTTCAAATGTCAGATTTTAAACTAGTGCTTCCATCAGTGTTTTACCTAATGTGGGAAAGCCAATGTACACCACCATTACCTTAGCACTCACTTAACGCTGCATATCCAATAGAACATTAGCAGAAATAAGCATTACTGTAGTGTATTGTAACATTACAGAGTGAAGAGTTCTAGTGGTTGACGTTAGAACCAGTGAGGGAACAAATTACAATGACAGTGCTCTACTATCTCGCCTCTCGCTCTCCAGGCCTTCATTCCACAGTGACTTCACACTCAAATAAAATACTGGAAATCTCAGGGTGTAAATAAACTTTGTATTTTTCATTACGCTCTCCAAGCTGGGACTGAACGCATAACATGTTGTTAGCACTACTGATAATGCATTATATTAACAATTCGTAGTGTATAATAAACATGGCTATAAAGTGTAATGCAGTGTAATTTGTTTTTATAAACATTTATAACCATGTTCATAATGCCTTATAAGTGCATTATAACATGTTATAAATGTGTTTATAGATACTTGCAAAGGTGACATTCATAGAAAGTGTTACCATGGTTTCTTCTATATACTTGGAGAAATTAGGATGTATAAATACCGGTTCAATCAATAAGTATAAAAAGGCTATGGAATCCTTTCACTGAACACCTTCAATGGCAATGAATAAACTGTAGCACTCCCACTGGTAATTTGAATTTCTTTTCCTCCAGACGGCCAAGATTATAACATTTGCCATCATGTTTTATATGTATGTTTTTTTTTTTTTGTTTAAATTTTATTATTATTATTATTTTATTTTATTTATTTTGAGTTGCTGGATATGTATAGTTTTTGGACTTTCACTGGCTTATTCATTTCTTTTTTTTTCATGGGGCTTTTTGGGGCAGGGGGTTATACTGTTCTTTTGTCTTATTCTGCAAAGATCTAAATAATAAAAAAAAAAAAATAATTCAGAGTGGTTTGGTGTAAAAAAGTGCATATTAAAGACACTGAGAGAGAATTATTCACAGTGATGGTAGGAACCAGACATCCACCTCTAAAATCTCCCTCACAGAAAGTTATTAAAGAATACATAGCCTGATGTCTGAGACACTGTTTTGTGGTAGTTTTGAGAATATTTAGATTTTTTTTCCGTTTTTTTCTTTTTTTTTCAGATACATGCATAGTCAAGATGTACATGTAGGGCATTACGATTCAAAACAGTCCTGTTTTTTATGTACTACTGCTTCACCATCACCAACATTCCACATAAAAGTCAGAAGACACTTGTAGTTTTGCTGGAAATTTTGCATAGTAATTAAAAAGGATATATTAGTGTTGTAGATATTGAAGTGCCTGGATCAAGCATCGAACAAATCTGAATGAGTTTGTTAACCCTGTTTACCTAACTATTGAATTACTCTACAATTTTGAAAAATCAGCAGATTTCCCCTTTAGGTAAATGTATCTAGTATCTATCTGATTCTAATTTTATCAAGTATCAAGTCCTTGGCAGACTGATTTGATTTAAGAATGTAAACATTCATGATGATACCATTCCAATGTTTTCCATGATGAAAAATATTACATGCATTGACTATGTATAATACTGTAGCATATATGCATTACACTGTCCTTCTGAGCCACTGCAAACTCCTAATAACCTTGTGGCTGATGTAGCAATAAAGTAGTGAGCATGAACTTGACGAGAGGAGGTTGGAAAGGCCAAGACTTTGTGGACATGTTGACCTTGATCATGTGGGTCAAACTCAAGCGTTTCCTCTGAGCTGAGATGTGGTGGTAATGAAGCGTCACGCTTCATAAGGCCATGGAGGGAAGTAGGCCAGAAAGACAGAGAGGAAAAAAAAGAAAAGAACCCCCCCCCCCCACTCTCCCCCTTCATCTCAACCTTTCAAGGTGACTCACTGTATTCCAGTCTGGAAGACTGAGGGGAAAAAGTACAGCAGCGCTTCCTTTGTTTTATCTTACTCACTTTCTCTTGCCTTTACTGTCTGCATCTCTCTGTCACACACAGGCTAGTGTGTATTCCTGTCTTAGTAGGGTGTTTCTGCAGTCTTGCGTGTGCTGTGCTCCATCTAACTCAACTCTAACCTTCACCTCAGCAACCAAAACATCAGCTTTGACTTATTTTACTTCTTAGAATAAAAACTATTTTTTGAGGCTTTTTTTCAGGATCAATTAAAATTCTGCTTCCCTGTGTAATATCAATGTGGGGATGTTTGTGATAGATAATCAAATCAAAATCAAACCAAATCAAGCTTTATTGGTCAAACACACAGTCATATACAGGAAATGTGCAGTGAAATGCTTATATGGCTGACCATTGCCATGAAAACAAGAATATACAATAAACAAGTGTAGGTTAAAAATATAAAAAGGGAATAATAATATAAAATCTGAAAAAATACAGACATAATAAAATACCCTGATAAAATATCGTTGCTGCCCAAAGAAAAACAAGTTTACAGGAGAAAGCAGAAACACTTCATGTAAAGAGATTCCCAGTGATTGTAGAGCATTTCTATTGGCTCATTCATCATTACATTTTTACACAATGTAAAGGACAGGTGGTGCGTTGTAAATGATGTAGAAAATTAAGAATTGAAAACTGTAGATACATAGTTTTTTAAACTATATACTTTATAAAAACTTTATAAAAACCCCTAATTGTTGAACCGTTTAAGGACCTTGAGTGGCCTGTGGGATCAAGCTCCTCCTCATTCTATCTGTGTTGGCCTTTAGGGAGCGGAAGCAGGTCCACAACCGCAAATTATATTAATAGTATACACGTATGTATTGTTACAGCTGAGATAATGACATATGAGTTCAACATTAGTGTGACTAAATAGGACAAAAACACACCCACATGCAGGGGCCTCTCTGCTGCACAAAGCAGGCAGAGGACACATTGTGAATTTAGAGTAAACTTCTATTGTGTCCTCGTGATGTAAAAGCTCTCTGAATTGAGAGCACGGATTGAGCACAATGGCCTTTCAGAGTGGGTACACTACAGAGAGAGAGAGAGAAAGAGAGAGAGAGAAAGAAAGAGAGAGAGAGAGAGAGAGAGAGAGAGAGAGAGAGAGAGAAAGAGAGAAATGATGGCGAGAGACAGAAAGAGAAAGTAAACTCATTTGCACTACTACGCATAATTAAAATTCCAGCTAAAAGCCCTGTTTGTCATGCGTTCTCATTTGCATTGCTCTTAAATATTCATGAGTTTATTTGCATGAACTGGGATGATGTCGGAACGTGAGATGTCGCCCCGCATTCCAGATATGGTTCAGTCTGACATTCCACTTAGTGCTACGAGGCACGCTAATGTCCTCTTCTAACACACACACACACACACACACAGACACACACACACTCTGAAAAACGAATGAATGTGAGTGAGTTTTTCCCTTTCAAGCAACGAATGACCTACTATTTAGGTTTTACATTGAAAAGCTTTCAAGGACAAACAACCAGATACTGAGTGAGATGAAAGTGTCGTTGGGCAGCATCAGAGCAACTGAATAAATACAAACAAAGCGGGCATCAAAGCATGTCAAAGACGTTCTGTTCATCTCGCTATGCTGCTATAGACGTTTTTCCTTCCCATGTTGTTATTTACCCTTTTGCTTTAACCTCAAAGTTTTCAAAAACACAGCATCCTCAGGCTCCCCTCAGCTGAGGACCTGAAAGAGTCTCAAAATGATGAAGCAGCACTAAAAAAAGTTCATTTTAGCTCTGAGAACCACATTCAAATTTCAGTAAGTGTGTTTACAAATCCAATCATACTTGGCTTTCTTTAGTTACATGATTATTCAAATGGCCATGTAAACAACATACTCTGATTTAGAAAATCCAATAAAGAGGCTGGATTTTAGCTCAGTAATCAGATTTCTCAGTGCATGTGAACTCTTACTCTGATTTCTTGCAGATTTCTCAGTCTGTGCATGTGCAAAACAGTTAGCGGTACCAGAAATATTCAAGCAGTGATGCCTCAAGATGGCAAAACACTTTTAGAGCAATGCTGTAACCAGCTAGATGCTCGGCAGAATGAAGGATTTAAATATTCTTCATCTTTTAGATGATGTGTGTTCATAGTTTTAGCTACAGTGCCACAATGTGAAGCTGTATGAAGTTTGAGTTTTATGTTATGTTTATGTCACGTCGTCTTCTGTGAGTTTATGGGCAGGTTGCAAAGCAAAAATCCGATTACTGCCTTATTCATGCATACTTAGAGTTTTCTCATTGCCCAAGAGCATGTACATGTTTTGATCATATTATTGACAAAAAGTGATTTCCTGCAGTTATCAGATTATGACATGGTTTGGGAAACATTCATGCTTTCCCAAAGACCAAAAACAGTTCGGTTGTAGATGCAGCTATACGATGATTTGAATATGATGCTACCGTTACTGAACTAATTTCCAGTTCCCAACCACTAAGTAGGTATCCTTGCATCACCTGATCTACATAACTATTTGATCTACATAACTACTAAATAACAATTACTAACATCACAAATGTTCCACCATTTAAACAGCAGTGTACAGCATTAAAGTTCCAATAAAAGTTCCTCTAAAAGATGGTTCCTCAAGTGTTCTTTAGTAAAGACAGTGGTTCTTTATAGAACCTTAAACACTCAAAAAAACATTTGCATGATTAAAGGGTCCTTTTCAAAAAGGGTCCATCTACAGCATATTCTTCAACAGTCTAAAGAACCCTTTCATGATGTAAAGAACCCCTCAGTCATGCAAAAGGTTCTTTGAGTGTTAATGGTTCTATATAACACCATTTTCTTTATTAAAGAACCCTTGTAGAACCATCTTTTTAAGAGTGCAGAAAAAACATACTCTGGCTGCAGATGTTTGCAGCTGCGCTGTCATATGTGGTATCACCGAAGCTGCGTCTGTCGTGGCACTAAGCGGTTCCATGAGCGGCGTTGTGTTTTCTAAAAGTGCTCGCTCACGTCCCATTACCATCACAGCGCCACAGCCTGTCGCAGCAGGACTGTCCCAGTACCTCTGAGACACACACACACACACTGTAAATATTTAACACAGAGACAGAGAGAGAGAACGACCCAGACAAGCACTCAGTAAATAAGTAAAAGCAGAAAAGGGAGGAGGATAACAAATAAACAAATAAATAAATAAATGAGGGAAAGTGTAACAATGCTTTGCTGTCTGCACATGAATAATTTACAGGCTTTCATGTAGATAGGGGCCGCCGGTCGTACAGCAAAAGAAGAAGTGTGTGCATGCATGTGTGTGTTTTTTGGGGTGGGATGTTGAGGAGGGCGGGGTTCGTAAACAGAGACATCAGCCCACTGTATGCCTCAGGTCAAAAATGCGCACATGCACTCTCAGACTGATCTGGGCCTCAGTCCTGTCTCAACTAATCTCAGCTTGTGTTTATGGCAGGAATAATGAGACCTGCATTTTAATCACCACACACAAACACACACGCACGCTTTCTGCATTTCCATCAGCTGTAATGAAGAGAGATGTAAGAGTATATCACTTTTACACAAACAGGCTTTTCAAATTTTAACTCCAACTAAACAGCACATTCAGATCTCTCTCTCTCTCTCTCTCTCTCTCTCTCTCTCTCTCTCTCTGTTTTAGCCTATGTCTTTTTTCGTTCACCTTTCTCTGTATTTTCTTCTGTATCTCTCTTCCTCTCTCTCTCTCATGTCCCTTTCCCTCTTTTTCTTTCTTCTTTCTCTCTCTCTCTTCCTTTCTGCTTTATACGCTCTTGTTCTCTTTCATCTCATTATTTCTTTCATCTCATTCTCTGTCTTCTCTCTCTCTCCCATCTTTCTTTTTTATTTCTTTTTTTCTCTTTATCTCTCTCCTGTCATTCTATTTCTATTGTATGTCTCTCCCCCTCTTTCTCTGTCTCCCTCTCTCTCCCATCTCTCTCCATTCTCTCTTTTCTGTCTTTATCCCTCCTTTATCGTTCTATCCTGTCATTCTCTCTCTGTATCCATCTCTCATCTCCTTCTCTCGTTCACCTCATTCTCTCTCGCTCTTGTTCCTTTCCTGTCTTTCTCACTTTATCTATCTATTTCTCTCCTTTCTCTCATTATTTCTTTCTGTCTTCTTCACCGATTCATGCTATTTTATTCTCTTTCATTTCTTTATCTCTCTCTCTGTCCTGTCTTTCTCACTTTCACTCCTGTCTTTCTTTATTTCCCCATTTTGTGCTCTGTCTTTCTTTATCTCTCTCTTCCTGTCTCATGTTTTTCTTTGTTTATCTCTGTCCTGTCTTTCTATTTTTATCTCTCTCTCTCTCTCTCTCTCTCTCTCGGCTCTCACTCTTTTCCCTCTTTCGTTCTTGTCTTTCTTCTATATCCCTCTCTTTTTCTGTCCTCTCTCTCTATCTCTCTCTCTTTCCTTTCTCTCTTTCATTGTGTTTTTTCTTTCCTTATGACTCCCTTTTTCTGTTCTGTCTTTCTCTCTCTCTCACTCTCTCTCTCTCTCTTTCTCTCTCTCTCGCTTGCTCTTTGCTGGATGTTGTCTCTCTGCTCTCTGTAGCTTATTAAATCCTGGAGGTGAGGGAGTTCATGGTAATCAGCGTGAGGTCAGCATCTGACAGCTCAGTGCTCTGAAGCGGCCTCTGCTTTATCAACTGAAAAATCACTGCTGATGGTCCTGATTGCATCTGAATGCTGTTCTACACTGTACACAGATCACTGAGGATGCTATGGGGATCACCAGGGCATCCTCTACTGCTCAGCAGCACTGCGCTGTAGCAGTGAAGGAGCAGAGTGTTCCCCATGCTTCATTCAAGAAGAGAGAGAGAGAGAGAGAGAGAGAGAGAGAGAGAGAGAGAGAGAGAGAAAGAGAGAGGAGAAGCTGTAAAGCGGGGTGTGTTATTAAGTTAGAACTATGAATGTTGCTCATTGATCCAAACAAACCAAAAACTTTACATCACTTTGAAAGAACACTTCCAGAATTGTTTTGGAGTTTGTTTGTTTGTTTATTTTTCATTGTTGTTGTTGTTTTTAATAAACTACCCACAAATTTCAGCACATGAGACTAAAAATCCTCCTGCATCACTGTGAGTTTAATGAGCATGAAGACCAAAGAAACACCTCAGCGGTGTGTGTGTGTGTGTGTGTGTGTGTGTGTGTGTGTGGTCTGGCAGCAGCCAGTTCAACTCAGACTCAAATGGTCACAGACTCCACAGTGGCCCAAACCTCAGTGGGATTTGTGCTATCTTGGTCGACAGGAGCTTTCACAGCGCTTTCTCTTTTCATTTCTCTCTCCTTTTCTCCTTCTCTCCTTCTCTCACCTTCTTCTCTTTCCATTCCTCCCCTCTCTGTAACTTTCTCCTCCCTCTCTCTCTGCCTCCTTATTTCTCTCTCTCTCTCTCTCTCTCTCTCTCTGTATCTCTCCCTCTCTCCAAATCAGGGCTGACGTGTGGGGGTCTCGTGGGGGCTCTGCCAGGCTCTGCTCATTTGGCCGCTTGTCTTTATTTGCCTGACTCCAGGGGAACATTTATACCTCCAATCATTCATTCTTGCCTCCGTCTACCTCTCCCTCCCTCACTCCTGTTATCTCTCCCCGTTCACTCTTTTCACCTCTGCTTCTGTCGCTTTCCTTCATCCTTTCTCTCTCTCTGCTCAATCTCTTCCTTCCTCTCCCACTTTCTCTATTTTCCACTCTTTTGTTCTCTTTCTTTCCCTTTCTTTCTTGTAACTCCTTTCTCATGCTCTTTTGACCTTTCTTTTTCCTCTCTCTTTCATTTTGTCCCTCACTCTGCTTTGCTCTTTTTATGTCCTCTCTTTTACTTTATATCTTTATATCTCTGATATACTCTCTCTCTCTCTCTCTGCCTCTCTTGTTTGCTCTAAACCATGTAAACAAATAAAACAATGTGATTGTTATTTGTGTGTATTTTATCCAAACCTTTTTCCAAATCTCTCCTGGAGGAAGTCCAGTTTTACTGTTACCATCAAATACCTAGTTTATCTAATCAATCCTTCATTCAAGGATCTGAAAGAATTGAAAAATGGGCCAAACACAGAGTATAATAGTTGTTACTGGTGGTTTCGGCTCACCACAATCCTGATTTAAACCCATCAATGCTGAGTGGATCAATGCTGACTCTTCATTCTGAAAAAGACTGTCTGCAAATTTATACACAAAACGTCCACATATAAAGAAAATAAGGGAAAAAAATATCCCACATTAAGTTAGCTTATCTATTCTTTTATTGGTTTGTTAAGACTAGTGAAATATCGTTTTGCCATTTTGGACTGCATTTTTTTTTAGGACTGCAGTGTATGTGATGGCTGGAGTACATTGAAAAGTCAGAAAGCAAACCTGTGTTCTTAAAACTGTATCCTCAAGCCAGTTTAAATAGCAAATATCTTTACGTTTATTTGTAGTTATTGTAGGGTTATCTGATGTTTTAATGGGCAAACCATGTTTACTGTTAAGAAAAATCATTTTAAATAAAATAGTTTGAAATATTTTTTTTTCTAGGTGTCTTTTATACAGTTTAACGTATAGTATAAGATTTAAAAAAAAAAAAAAAAGTAGTTTTTCCAAAATCTTGCCAAATATATAATGACTACAGCTGAGAATACATGCAAATTTGAGATGTCATTAAACTGAGACACAATTATTCATATGTCTACATTTTTCATGAGGTTATACTAGGAATATTTTCATTTTCATTAACATATTCAGTTCTACACACACACACAGTCCTGTCTTTCTCACTTTCTCTCCTGTCTTTCTTTAGTTCCCCATTTTGTGCTCTGTCTTTCTTTATCTCTCTCTTTCTGTCTCATGTTTTTCTTTGTTTATCTCTGTATTGTCTTTCTATTTGTATGTCTCTCCCTCTCTTTCTGTCTCTCTCTGTGTCTCTCTCTCTCCTGGCTCTCACTCTTTTCCCTCTTTCTTTCTTGTATTTCTTCTTTATCCCTCTCTTTTTCTGTCCTCTCTCTCTATCTCTCTCTTTCTCTCTCTTTCCTTTCTCTCTTTCATTACTTAATTAAAAGACTCTTTGCATCAGTTTTTCAGATTGATGAACAATGTGCTGTACATGGTTCTATATACAAGCTTTTTGAAGAGGGTTCCCAAAAGCAAACAAAAAAGAGTTTAAAGTATCATAACAATAGCAGAACTCTTTTGGTGCTATGTAGAAACCTTTTTAAAAAGCTTCTATTTAGAACCATCTTAAACACATTTTCCATCAATCTGAAGAATTTACTCATGCAAAAGGTTCTTTGAGTGTTCATCGTTCTACATAAAACCATTTTCTTTACTAAAGCTCATTGAAGAACCATTTTTAAGAGTGGAGGACAATTTCTAAAGCAGTAAGGTCTTTTCACAAGCCAAACATTTAAGAAAGCCTGGAAATAAGTTAACACATCCTTTACTTCTACAGTCTTTACTGTGTAAAGAAGCACTTATCAAGCATGTTAGCATGACAGTAGCTAAGAGAGCGTAAAACAGAGTGAAGAGAGAGAAAAAGGTAACAAAGCTCATCTCAAATCCTCTTCTTATCCATTGAAAAGTATTTATTACAGATTTTAGGACATCCTGTTTGTGACCTTTCTTCCTTGCACACAAAGATTTTGATGAGGCTGAAGCTGGATTCTGAAGGCCTCGGCCTGGCTTCAGCAAACAAAATGATTTGACTTAATTGAGAAAAAAAAACAAAACAAAAAAAAAAAACAAACAACCACAGACGCTTGGTTTGCCGTGTCGCACACATACCAACATGTAAGTTGACTATATTGGCTTTTTATTCAACAGATTTTTGTTCAAATTTCCCCATTCCACCTTAAATAGTGGAATACATAGTTATAAACGTAATGGAAGCATTTTCCACTAGTCACAGAAATGTCATAGCGTCAGGCACCACAAAATGACAAAAAGTATGCAAGCTTATAAGCTCACAAAGGCTTTTGGCTTCACAAGAAGTTTCTCAAGAAGTAAGCGGAGGTCTTAATTAATTTACATTCAAGCATCAGTACAGGTGCCAGGCTGTACCTGCTGCACTACTTAAGGTGGAACAGAAAAATCAAGTTAGAAGCTGGTGAAAATCAACCTTAGCTTTGTGTGCTTCTGCATGGTACTCTTACTAAATGGCAGTCCTGCTAGTTTGTTGCTTATTGTTAAATGCCACAGTTTGCATGTTTCTCCATCATTAGGGGATCAGCAGAAACCAACCGGAGTTTGTTGTTCTGTTAATTGTTCATAAAAAAATGCAATCACATACTTTATTATTGTAGCTCTATTGGTTTTTGAGATGCAACGTCTGGCTAACTGTCTCCCTGTTATAAAGCTTTAGCAATGCCAAAAAATGAACACGATACCTGTGTAATAACGGTAGTAGTAGTAGTAGTAGTAGTAGTAGTGCAGGAGACGATGAAGTAGTTCCAATTTCAGCTTAAATGTTTAAAAAGGGTCTATCTGTGGTAGTTTTTTGATAGATTTTTGAAGCAAATAAAGACTTTAATTCACTATGGCATGTATTTCTGGAGAGGAGTCTAATCCAGTGTTTATTACTTTAGCCTAGCATCTCCAGATTTAAACCCTAAAAAGAACATTTGGGCTCACATTAAACACAAACTAGCTCAGCAATGTTTGTCCACTGTCTATCTATGGTGGTATTTGATAGACTTTTAAGCAAATAGACTTTATTTGACAAGTATTTATGGAGATGAGTTTGGTAATGATCCTAATCCAATGGTTTTATTTTAGCCTAGCATCTCCAGACTTAAACCCTAAAGAGAATATGTAGGCTTGTGTTAATCTAAACTAATAAACTAAACTAAACCTTGAAGAAAGAAGTGAACAAACATGCCATGGCTGATCGACTGCATCTAAACCAGGAGATAAATCACTTTATTTGTTTTTGTTTGTTTGTTTCTCAAACATTTCTTTTACGTTTTTTATCTGTTGAAGATTAATAACAAAGAATGTACATTGGTAAACTTTTGCACATGGCTTTAAATCTCACTGTGTATTGGTAGGATATTGGTCTTCTGCCTGTCTGTCGTGTCGGGACATGGTTGTCCAGCACTGTTACACATCCTGCTGCGTTCATGGCTCTGATAAGCACCTCTTTCATTCCCCATAAAGCACCATCCATTTGTTGTCTCTGTGTCACAGGAGCTTATATGGATTTGTAATTTTCGCCCTGCTATTGATCATGACTGTACTTTTCTTCTCATCTTCAGCAACACAAACACAGACACACGCTCACACATACACACATACGCACCGCCGATATTTTTATCTTAATTACCTCGGGGAGCAGGCGAAGGCAGTTAAAAAAATGAAATGAGAAAATAAACACTAGCTGAGGAGTGATTGCTCTGGGCTTTGAATCATAACAGGTCAAATAAAAACAATCGAAGCGCGTCCTTTCGCACATGTGTTTGGCCCGGAGGCCTCTGCTGCAGTTCGACCTCAGTGACACGCACCCCGCAGTCCAGACCTCTCTCCACCTCCAATGAATTCAAAGCTACTTCCTTTCTCTCTTTTTTCTCCTTCTTTCACATTCTCTTCCTTTTTTTCTGTTGTCGTTTAACCTCCCTATTTTGCTCTTGCGATCTTGAAGGTTGATTTAGTCATATATTCAGATTTGGCTTTAGGGGGAAAGCTTTAGATTACTAACCTGCAGGTACACGTCAACCTTTCTGCTGTGTGTGTCAAGGCGATACACACACTGGGGTGTGACCTCAGGGTCGGAGTCAAGGTCGGGCAGGAGGTGGAAAACGACAAAACGGATCTCAACACACTCGCACACATGTCACACCCAATCACATCACGGAGCGAAAGGCTACAGGTTACCAGAGTGTTCCTGCAGCTTTATATGAACAAGCAGCAGAGATTTCTTTGGACTGGCCTTTTTTCAGTATTTACACAACTCCACACTGCGTTTTACATTTAACCCTCTGGGGTCTGAGAGTATTTTCCTGGTTTTTGCATATATTCTTAAATGCATCTTTAAAGGCTCTTTACATACAACATGATACCCACATATTTTATATCAAAATGTTCAGAACAATCTCAGCTCTCTCTGCAATGAAGCATTTTTAACCTGGAGCTCTGTGGACAGAGATAATTCAGCCCTAAAACTGAAAAAAAAACTGAAGTCCAGCTTTTAGAAATTCTCAATATCTCTTGTGAAAACAGTTTTAATGATGTGGACCATTTTTTTTTTAAATGTGTTTACAAAAGTCTGAATGAAACAGTGGATAGATGTTCTCCTCATCTAGAGGTGGACGAAGTACACAGATCATGTACTTGAGTTAAAGTAGAGATACCCAAGGTAAAATATTACTCCAGTAAAAGTAGAAGTCCTTACTCTAGACCTCAAATTGAGTAAAGGTACAAAAGTATTTCCCTTCAAATGTAATTATCAAAAGTAAAAGTACTAAAAGATTAATTATGACTAATGCCCTGCTATCATTTTTGTAACATGACTTGCTTCTCATTTTAGGTGAAAATCCTCCAGTGTCTCTCTCGGTGTAACGAGGAGCGACGAGGCGGACGCACACGCTGAGATAAGCGAGATTTATTAGGGGCAAATCCAGGGTCGTAGTCAGAACATTCCAGGGTCAGTGAGCCGACACGTACAGACTTAGGGTAAGACATCTCAAGAATCAACACAAACGAAGACCAGGTACAAAGACACGATACAAAGGTACACAGACTGGCCAACGGAAGGGGCAAACACAGGGCTTAAATACACGGAACAATGAGGGACAGGTGATAACAATCAGGGGCGGAGTTACAAGACCAAAACATGAGCACATGGACAGGACTGGGAGGAGCCAACCGTGACAGAACCCCCCCCCAAAGGCACGCACACCGGGCGTGCCACACAGAACAAAACAAACCAACCCAACAAAAAAGCGAAACCCAGAGAAAGACAAAACTAAACTAAACAGGCACAGACACCGAAGCCAGAGCAGAGGCAGGAACGGGCACAGAGGCAGGAACGGGCACAGAGGCAGGAACGGGCACAGAGGCAGGAACAGAACCACAAGGCACAGGAACAGACACAGACGGAGACACACCAGACACAGGAACAGACGAAACAGAACGAGGACAAAAAACGGAGGGAGGATGAGGAGGCACAACACAAAACGACGCCGAACGAGAGACGACCGGAGACACAGGATGAGGAAAACAAGAACAAACAACAGACCACGCAAAAGACAGGGGAACAGGCACCAAGACAGACACAGGAACAGAAACAGGGACAGAAACAGAAACAGGAACAGAAACAAAAGGAGACACAGGAACGGGAACCACAACAGGAACGGGAACCGAGACAGACACAACAGTAGGGAACAGGACAAAACCAGGGACTGAACAAGGCAGAAACAAAAGGAACGTAAACAGGCACAGGAGGCACAGAAGGACCACAGGGAACAGGGACAGAAACGGAGGGCCCAGGGGGAACAGACACTGATGAGGGCGGGATGGGAGGGAACAAAGGGGATGTAACGTCCACGGAGGCAGGCGCGGGGCCTGCTGCGACGTCCACGGAGGCAGGCGCGGGGCCTGCTGCGACGTCCACGGAGGCAGGCGCGGGGCCTGCTGCGACGTCCACGGAGGCAGGCGGCGGGTCCGGAGGCGTGGCGACTGGCGGCGGGTCCGGAGGCGCGGCGACTGGCGGCGGGTCCGGAGGCGCGGCGACTGGCGGCGGGTCCGGAGGCGCGGCGACTGGCGGCGGGTCCGGAGGCGCGGCCACGGGATCAGGCGTGCCGCGGGGTGCGGCCACGGGATCAGAAGTGCCGCGGGGTGCGGCCACGGGATCAGAAGTGCCGCGGGGTGCGGCCACGGGATCAAGCCTTCGGGCTGGGGACCTCTGCTCCAACCTGGAGGAACACACAGATACTGGACCCACTCGGCCGTTCCCAATGCTCACTCGAGCGATTGGCAGCTCGCAGTGACGCTTGCGAACGAGCCGAGTACCAAAAAACGGGTCATCTGAATGCTCCTGCCGTCTGACACCGTCTTGCACTGCAGGTCGCTCCTCCCTGCAGTGGCGCTCAAGACGGGCAGACCCAAGGCGCTTACCTGAGCTCTCGTCGCCCGGACACAAGGCGGGAAGGTCCTCCGCTTTCTTGCGGGACCGACGAGACGCTCGTGTTCCCTCAGCGCCAGGGGATTTGCTGTCTCCGGCTTGGTGGCGTTGGGACACAGCGAACTCGGGCTGCTTTGAAACAGCCGGAGTTTCGTCCCAACGGAACAACCACATGCCGGAGTCTCGCTTACCTGCTGCGTCCTGTGGTGGCCAGTCTTTCTGTAACGAGGAGCGACGAGGCGGACGCACACGCTGAGATAAGCGAGATTTATTAGGGGCAAATCCAGGGTCGTAGTCAGAACATTCCAGGGTCAGTGAGCCGACACGTACAGACTTAGGGTAAGACATCTCAAGAATCAACACAAACGAAGACCAGGTACAAAGACACGATACAAAGGTACACAGACTGGCCAACGGAAGGGGCAAACACAGGGCTTAAATACACGGAACAATGAGGGACAGGTGATAACAATCAGGGGCGGAGTTACAAGACCAAAACATGAGCACATGGACAGGACTGGGAGGAGCCAACCGTGACACTCGGTAAACCAGTCTTTTAATAGAAAGTCATTAATTAGTGATGCTGACGTCTATGAAAAAATGATCATAAGCACAAAACACTGAAGGCAAACAGTTTTCATCAGGTAGGACAGAGCGGCTTTTACAAACAAGAAAAGTTTCAGTTTAAGATTACTTTGTAACTTTGTTACAAGTTGAATAAAAACTGGCTTTAAACTCAGGTTCACAAAGAAGTTTTCCTTTACTATATTGATCTGTAGGTCTCTGTTCATAAATATAAACTAAACGAAACTAGTTTACTATAAAATTGAAGTGTTTGTATGAATTCAGAAAAAAAGGAAACATGCCAGTCACAACTGCATATGTGTACATATTTCTATATTGTGGTCTATTTACACAAAGTTAGGTTAGTTCATCATTTATGTCAACATATGTGCTCCCAAATTTTTACACTGCTGCACTGATGTTGAACTGTGTGCTTGCACTGGGTCGGTATGACCAAAAGGTCAAAACAAGCTCAGAACAAAGTGACCGGTGTGCCTTGATTGGTGTTCTTGCTTTTTTCTTCTTTAGTTTTGACATGTTACCTTTTTATACACACAAAAACCAAAAGAAACGACAGATTTCATAAGATATAGTGGAGTAAAAAGTAAGATATTTGACTTTGAAATGTAGTGGAGTGAAAGTAATAAGTCACCCAAAATGGAAATACTTAAGTAAAGTACAGATACACAAAAAAACTACTTAAGTGCAGTAACTAATTACATTTACTTAATTACTGTCCACCACTGTCCTCATCACTACTTTCCAAAACTTCACCAGCTGCACTTTCTGCACACCATTTCACATGTGTCTCCAATGTGGACTGAATGAAGAATGAAGGGTTTCTGGCATGATGAGTCCTTAGTGATTTCCTGAGTGTCTATTGGTCAGTTTCACACAGAATGTAGACGGACACACCTATCCACCGGTTCCACATGGTGAGAGGCAGATGACGTGTATCTCAGCCCCTCATTATAGCCTCACAACTCTGGATGTGAGTTACGTATGATCTCGTGATAAGGTGGAATAAAACAGATCTACAGATTCAGGAAATATTTTAATTGTATTTCTGTGCAGGATTATCACAAAGATATTAATAGAACAATAAAGTAAATGGTCTTTATGAGCAGGTTATTCATCTTTCAGGACATGTTTATGAGGAGACTGGAAAAGTAAGTGGCTTAGGTGCCAAACCTGCCTCCCACATGACAACTGTATGCATAGCAACTTTTAATTAAAACCATATCATGATAAAATATCTCCTCCTCTGCTTACAAACACACATATGGTTATGCAATGAAAATTCAGGACCTGCACTTTCAACAGAACTTCTCCACTTACCACCACAGTGAACTATAAATGAAACATACTTGAACTAATAACCGCAGAAGTGGATTTTAATAAAGAACTTCTTCTTAAGAACGGTTGGTGGACGAGGCCCACTGTAGTCAAATTACGTCTGCAAAACATCAACAGGACCATCCAAATATCTAAAATAAGTTTATTGAGCCAATTCACTTTGCGCACAGTGCAGATGATGAACAGTTGAACTCCAGCCAATCAGCACCAAACAGGCCGAACTGTCAGTCTAAAAGTTTTTAAGTTTTCTAGAAAGTTTTTGGAAAGTTTCCAATGAAGAGGAGAAAAAAGGCTTTTCTATCTAAAACTTAAGGTTTAAGATCTGCGCACGCACACACACACACACACACACACACACACACACACACCTGCCCACGTTGAATACTTCTCCAGATGGTGCGGCTGAGTGTTTCACTCACAATGCGGACTTCAAACTCGTCACATAACTCATCAAACCCATCATGGAATGACTCAAATTAAAACACCTTTAGCTCCATTTCCTTTTGCTTATAGTCCCGAAAAAAAGCACACCATTAAAATTCACCTAACGGCCGTGTCCAACCTCCGCACTACTTTATACGGCCTAATGTAGTTCTGAAGATCACTGAGTTAAAAGCGGCTGAAATCATAATAAATGCCCTTCAGCCAACACAATGCCAACGTCAATCACATCCCTCCTGCCTCGACCAACTGATGATTCTGAGAAATTTGCATAACATCTGCTCCATTAAAAAGCTTAAAGCCTGTCATCCTACACTTCCCTCCATTCCCCCACATCCCTCCCATTGAATTACACTTTAAGTTCAGTGCAGTTCAGGGTTAACATGCTTAATATTCCTTCTCAATGCAAATGAGAAATTATTATAACATTTCATATACGACACATTTATCTTTCTGTCAGATGTCAGTACTGGCATTGCTGCCTATGAAATGTTTATGAATCTGCTGGAATGTCATAATGGAGGGAAAAATGAATAATGGGGTTAGGATTTGCTTTCCTTTTGGAATTATTGATTTTTTTTCCCCACTGTAGACTGTGTTGCTGTTGCAACTGCATTGCTGCGAGGCAGCGTGGCTGATAATTGAAACAGTGAGAGTAAACAAAAGCCAGAGTTTCTATGTTTCGTAACAGAGCTCATGATCAAAGCAAGTGTAGAATGGAATACTGTAAAAAATGAGGTACAATCTACAGCTGAGAGAAAGAGAGCGAGAAAGAGAGAGTATAGATACATATAGAAAGCTAAACTTCTTAGAGTTTTAACAAACCTTCCAAACTGGCCACTTTTATCAGAAACACACTTTGTACTTCCACTTGCTGGCCACTTCACTTTAGAAACACACATTTTGTACTTCCACTCACTGGCCACTTTATTAGAAACACCTACCTTGTGCTTCCTGGCCAATTTGTTAGAAACACCTACCATGTACTTCCATTCACTGGCCATTTTTTATAAACACCTACTTTATACTTTCACTCATTAGCCATTGTATTCCTTATATTTACACTCACTGGCCAATACATTAGAAACACCTACCTTGTACGTCCACTTATTGGCCACTTTATTAGAAACAACTACGTTGTACTTCTACTCACTGGCCACTTCATTATAAACACTTACCTTGTGATACTTGGATGGTGGATAATTGGTGGATCAGTCTCAGAACAGCAGTGACACTGGCATGGTAAAGCATTGTAGTGTCTGCTGAGATCAACATCAAATACAATTATCTAGACAAGAGTGGCTCTATGGACAGAAACTCACCATGAAGAGCTTGAGGATGGTAAACATAAACTGCATCAACAGATAAGCTTAGAGGTAAAGTGGCCAGTGCGTGTATATACTCACATTCACTAGCAGTCATTGCCAAGTCTTGTGTTGTCCAGCACTATATCCAATTACAGTGTTCTAATACAGTCAATGCTTCTCTTATCTGCTGCTGTTTTTGTTTTGTTATTAAACAGCTTTTGCATCCATTACCACATCTAATCTTAGCCTTGTTAGAGAGATTGTGCATGCTTTCAGAGAGCATGGAGCATAGTAATCACATGGTTCTCTTGAACCTTATAAATGCAATTTTTGCAGCCGTTCATTAAAAATAGCACACTGGCATGACTGTGTTCTGTGTGTGTTATTAGGCCACGCTGTGCAGATTGAGTCCTTTGATGAAAGTCTCTGAATGGGTTTTTGTGTAGATTAGTCACCAACATTGCCTTGCGAGACCTGTGTTTAACTGTATTTCTAAGCCTTGGTTCATTCATCGCAAGGTCTTTGTGTGGCATTTCAGCAACCTTATCAGTGCGGTTCAAGTATCCCTTTTGTGTTAAAGGCATAAGCAGCATGAACTGTGTTATTACAGACATTGTTTGTAAAAACTGACTTTGAAAGAAAAACATTTTCAGAAATAGTAACGGCAAAGATAGCATGACAAATGTTGTGGATCAATGTCAGGAGGCAACAGTTAACATACAGTGATGTAGGTGCACAGCTAAGGGAACAAAGCACTCAAAGTAAAGTTACACATACACATACAAGAAATTAGTCTTGGGGTGTGCTCACGTGTATGGCATGTAACACACCAAACAGACCAGACAAATACACACTCTGTTAACAAGTATTTAGCTAAGGGAAAGTTCAAATAAATATTCAATAAACAGAATAAAGAATAAAGAACAATTAAAGAACCATAGAGCCATAAAGACAGCGTAAACAATCTTTCTGTTTCAGAGGGGTTACAGTAATATAGTTACTGTGAAGTATATTATCACTCTGTTGAGAGGAGTTATTGTAATACAGCAAGGGGGATTGAAATGCTGCTGTTCTGTAAATAATCATTCTATTTCAGAGCCATTGCTGTAATTCTATAAGGTGGTTTAATGGTCAGTTTAAGTTTAAGTGTGAGGTGTTCTCTGTGTTTAATGAGCTACAGCTCTGGGGAAATAGCTTTCAGTATGTCTGGCTGTGCTGGTTTTGATGGTCCTGAATTTTCTACCAGATGGAAGTGTCTGGAAGAATTAATGTTAAGGGTGAGAGGGGTCAGCTGTAATTTCCTGTTGTGGTTTGTCACCCTGATGTTATAGATGTCCTGAAGTGTTGGCAGATACATCCACTGACCCTCTATGCTGTCCTAATTCTGTGCTGGTGTTTGGCTCATTCTTGTGAAGTGGAGGAACTAAACCAGATGGTTGTAGATGATGTGAGAGAATGCATGATTGCTGTGTAGAATTGTATCATCAGACACTGCAGTAGGTTGGATTTTGTCTCAGGAAGAAGCTGTTGAGCTTTCCCTGCTGAGCTGTCATGGTGATGGAGAGCATGTTCCTCTCCCACTTCATGTTCCTGGATATGGTGATACTCCAGAATTTGATTGACTCTACAGTGGACACCACAGAGCCAGTGAGGCAGGGAGGCTTGCACCTGAAGTCCACAACCATCTCCATCATCTTTTGTGTGTTGAGCAGCAGGTGGTTTCTGCTGCACCAGGAGATGATGCTCAACTACCTCTCTCATCTCCTTTGGTTATGAGGCCCACCACAGTGGTGCCATCTACAAACATCAGGATCTTCACAGCTGGTTCCTTAGAAAAACAAATTGGTATAGAGGCTAAAGAAAAGGAGCTTGCAACCTTGTGGTACTCCAGTACTGAAGGTTTGGGGGTCTGATGTGTTTTCCTAGCTGATGGGATCTGGCACTGACAGCTGGTACAGCTTGACCTGTAGCAGCTCTGACACTGTGATGTTGAAAGCTGAGCTGAAGTCAACAAACAGAACTCTAGTGCAGGTTCCAAGATTATCGAGATGCTGCAACATGAAGTGCAGGAACAAGTTTACCGCATCATCAACAGACCTGTTAGCTCTATGAAAACTGCAGGGGATCCAGAGTCTTCATGTGGGCTAGAATCAGGCGTTCAAACACATTCATGACTACAGAAGTCAGAACTACTGGCCTGTAGTTATTTATTCCAGCAATGTTTATTTTCTTGGCGACTGGAATGATGGTAGATTCAAGTGATGGTGGTGAAAAGTGATGCTAGCTGGTCCTAGCAGTGCTTTAGGGTGGATGGAAGTACTCTGTGTGGAGCACAGCCTGTACATGTTAATATTAAAACAAACATTCAAAGAAAAACAAGCAAAATCATTATAATGTACATCTGTCATAGATTTATACATAATTATATACCTCCAACACTCCATATGTGGATGCTTTTTATTGCAGACAGACATCGATCACACAATGTTGATGTGTTCAGAAGGTAGTAAAATTAGCTGCTTTGTTAGCTGGTTGGCTAAATGCTGATTCTTTACAGGTTCTGTAAAGTGGATCTCTGTTGAAGAGGAGTTGGTGGCCACTACTTTAGGAGATTCTGGTTCATATTGGCATAAGTGCATCATGTAATTGCTGCATAATTATGCTGCAAATGCTCTAACTCTAACAACTCTCACAAATAGCTCTAACTTATTCCGATCTGGTGACTGGGGAGATGTAAAACAAACTCTTTGCTATGGCTTGTGCTTCATGAAATGGTATGTTATTACGCTAGAACTAGTTGGTAAATTGCAGCCATCAAGGGATGGCCAGCAACAATATTCAGACAGGCTGTGGCATTCAGTTGACATCAGTCTGTGCCAAAATAATGTTCCCCACACTATTATTGCATGAGCAGCTTTAACTGTTGGCACAGAGCAGGTTGCGTCCATGGATTCCTGTGATTTATGCAAGAATCTGACCCTACCTTGTGCATATCATAGCTGAAATCAAGATTCATTGGTCCAGGTAACATATTCCAGTCTTCAGTTGTCCAGTTTGGTTTACCCTGTGCTTTTGCAGTCTCAGATTCCTGTTTTTGGCTGACAGGAGCCCATCCACCTGAAGATTCAATTGAGATGTTCAGAGATTCTGTTGTAACAAGTGGTTATTCAAGTTACTGTAGCCTTTTTTGTTAGTTTGAAGAAGTCTAGCCATTCCTCACTGACCTACCTCATCAAAACGTGTCCCACAGAACTGTCTTCTATAAATTATTATAATCCTCTGTATCCACACCATCCTCTGTAAACTCTACAGACAGTGGTGTATTAAAATCCCAGGAGATCAGCATCTGAAATATTCGAACCCCGTTTGTCACTGACAAGCAGGTGATGATCAACCATAATATCATGTATTCTTATAATCCATTCAGGGAATTGTAAGGCAAAATACATTTCTTTCCCAGATTTCCCACTACTGGTTGGATCTAGAAAGTAAAAATGACTACATTTAAGTTAAAATAAGATAACATGGATTATTTGCATATTAGTATATATGTCATTTTCTGTTTTCATGCTTGTTATTGTTACTATAGATTAAATTGATAAAGGATTGGTTAACCTCGATTCAAATATTTCTCAGATTCTCAGATGTTTATGCTTACCCTCCTACCAGATGGGAGTTTCATCACACAGATATGGCAAATATGAAATTGAAAAATAACAAAATTGTTGATGAACATTCTGTGCACAAATTTTTCAATCTGCTTTAACTGTATGCATTAGTGATGAATAGAGAATAGTATATTTATGGTATAGTGATTTTTCAGAGCTACCACTGTGGCTGTTGCTTTCCTTCACACCACTATGGAAATAAGACTTGATCGGTGACTAGTGTAGTTGTTTCAACAAATATGACCTTGCATATCTTCACATGTTCACGGAAGGCCTGTCTCAGTGGAACCACAGCTTTGCTAGAAGTAAAATCTTCACTATTGCATGGGTCAAGGCTGTGAGTGGCCATGAAGGAAAATGAAAGAGAGAGGAAGAGATGGCCATGTAGAGCTGCTCTGGAGCATGGGGATCGATAGGAAAAGAGAAATGCTGATCACACTGTTCCACTGTACTGGCCCGCCATCTATGGGACAAGGGGCGACAAAAACAACATGAATAATGAATGAAAATTCACATGTGAACGGATGGCATCGGCTCATTATGGCAAAGCCTGGAATGACTGGTCACTGAGGGTAGGTGCATGGACAGGTGGACAATCTGTCCACATAAACACACACAGTGTGCTTTTCTGACAGCTGGACAGTGCTGTGCCTGCCCTGACTAGTTGCTAATGGTCTATACCTGCCAAATGCCAAACACAAACTCTTACACATGCCAACACTTTGGGTTTTTTTCTCCACTTTTGCCCCCTCCATCCCTCTAGTTCTTGGTTCAGTTGCTGTTTGTTCTCAGTTACCTGCCGTCTGTTGGCTCCAGATTGCAGGCCTTGTCTCAGGATGTTGCTGAGTGATACAGGAAGCAGAGAGTCACTATACACAGAGGTTCACACTAACCTTAACTGAAAAAAACACAGTATTTTGAGAGGAAACAAATGCTATAATGTTAAATCATGACTCATGTTTGATAATACCCTCATCTACCAATGTGTCATGCTAGCTGAACATAGCCCAGAGTGCAGTTTCGTCAGAATGCACAAAAAAAAAAAAAAAACATGAAATTTTGAAGAGTGCCTCACATGCACCATTTAAATACATTGGCTATATTTACATGCAAAGATTTTTGCCAATTTGATTGAATACATTCCAATTAGACTCCGGTGTTTATATGCTCACTCAACAATCTAATGGAAAATCTTTGTTTATTTGCACACTACAAGTAATCCTATGCAAAATTATGTGCATGTGTGGAGTAAACATTACCATGACTGCAAACATCACATGAGGTCCAGTCAGCATGAGATGAGTTTCCAGTTGGTGCGCTTGTGTTTTTAATTGCTTTAAAATGATGCCAGAAAAATGAACTTCACATGTACTTATAAAGGAAGCGGCAAGAGGAAGACATCATTCTGGGACACAAAACCTGGACACCCATCCCACCACTGTGTTTTAAAGCTTAGAGCATAAACTTTGTGTCCTCTGCAGACCAAATTCTACACCTGCCATGCCATTATAAACCTTTGCTACGATGCACATGTGCAGAATATACTTATATGTTCTGATTGGGAATGTAATCAGATATAAGCATTTACATGGTTATTATTCTTCTATTTAACAGATTATTTACAGTATTACTCACCTCGTTCAATCGGATAGAAATTGTATTCTGAATGACCTCAATCAAACTAGACTATTCTGATTGAGGTGTTTACATGGACACATTTTATTCCGATTGAGGTATTAGTTGGCTTATTAGGCTGCATGTAAATCTGGCTATTGTAATGCATTTTCTTCACAATCTGATGATTTAGCCTAAAACTAGCATTGGGCATGTTAGATGTCATGTTGTGTCATATGCTGTAGCGCTGCACTGTATCTATTTGACAGGATTCATAAATCTGTGTCCTTTTTATGTTTTTTTGTTTGTTTTATTTTTCATTCAGCATGCATTACAAAAAGAAATTGTACAGCAATTGAACACCACATATATTAGCTATCCAGCTTCTTGGGATTGACCAATTAGAAATTCAAACTCTGTCAAACTGCCAGTTATCAAATATCCACCACAAACTTGTAGTTTTTCACATGCTCCTCCCACATTCAAGATACATCATCAGAAGTTTTTAAACCACAAACTCATGTAGAAATGTCTGCAGCACTGCTGTAGGAGGTGAGTTGGCATATTTGAACATCGTGTAGGTGTAGATGATGTAGATATTGGAAATGGTTAAAATGTTGTTTTAGCTGATGTTTCCTTTTCAAGGTGACCTATTATGCTCTTTCAGTGTTTCTGTTTCATTTAATGTGTTGTACCTTTTTGTTCATGTAAACGTTCTGCAAAGTCACAAAGTTCAAAATTTCCTCTAGAGGGAGAAACTCTCTCCCACAGAAACCTCTTTTTTCAGCTGCCTGAAATATCTTGTTGGAATTCTTGCCCTGACACAATCTTGTAACACAGTTTTTACTGCCTGGTAAGCTCTGCCCTCACACAGTACACAGCAGCTACTGGAAGAAGAGTGTGTTCAATGTTGTAGCATGTGGACAAGATGCTGACCTGACTTTCAGAATCGACTCTAGATCAAACTGATACAGCAAAACCGCTGGAGAAATAGCCATAGCAGAGTTTACAGCTGCTCAGGAGAGAAGGGTCTGTCTGCTGGTGATGTTAGATTATTTATATTTAGATTACAAATTATTTGGTTCTTTTCAACAGCTCTTTGGTAAGAACAAAGGGACCTGAGTCACTCTTGAGAGCTCCTCATTTTACTGTTGTGGCCAAATTTTACTGCCCATCCTGAATTCACTCCAGTCTCCACCGAAAAGTGAGAACCAGCTGGTCATGGAGACAGAAAGTATCACATTATTAGGTTTCTTAAAAGCAGAATGAGCAGGATTTGTTGGTTGCTGTTTAAACACACCATTCAGAGTTGACCGAGAGAGAGAAAGAGAGAGAGAGAGAGAGAGAGAGAGCAGTGGTGGTCAAGCGAGCTAGAGAGTGAATAAAGTGAGGGATTGGTATTAACGAGAAATAAAACTTTATCTTCTGTTTCATGGCAGTTATGTTCTTGTATACTTACATTAAAAGTAGAGTATATTTTTCCTTCTCCTGTAAAGTTACCATTTTACAAGGTTTTCTTCCAACAACAGCAAATATATGTATGCTAACGGGATTTGGGTTCTGTCCTATTCTCTCTCTCCTTGCTCGCACTGTCATATGTTTAGTTCTGACAGCAATAACTCTGTCAGCTGGAGTCTGTTTTCCCAGATTTTGCTGTTGGATTTGTCCCAGAGAACATGAAGCCATATTGGGCAGGATGAGCGTGAGGGTGTAGGTGTGTTGAGGGTTTAGGTGCAGTTTGAATCATCTCGACTCTCAAGAGTGACACACAATCTGTTTCTTCCATTTGCTTAATTTAAAGAAACAGTTCACCCAAAGAATGCTTGTACAGGGATCCAATTATCTTGATCGCATTTACATAATGCTAATTATTTACATTTATTCATTTCCAGATGCTCTTTTAGGAAAGCAGCTTACAAAACATGAATACAGCAGAAGGTGGTCTTTTGCAAAGTATGCACAGATCCTACAGGGACCTATAACATAAACATAAGATCTTTTTTCTAAGTCTCATTAAGTACCAGGGTCATTTATATAATATGTAAAAAATCAAATAATGAGGGAAGGAGCTATATGAAAAGCGCAACATAACACTTAAGTGCAATATGACAGCAATTAAATGCTGTCACGATTAGCCCCTCCCAGTCTCCTCATGTGCTTTTGTTTACCTTATAGTCCTGTCCATGTGCTTCTTTGTTTGGTTTCCTACCAGTTCTGCCCCTTGTTTCTTGTCTCCACCCTTTATTGTTTTCACCTGTTTTCCACCTGTGTCTTATGAACCCTCGTTAGCACTATTGTATTTAAGCCCTGTGTTTTCCTTGGTCTAGTGTTGGTCTTTGTTTGATATGATTCATATTTGATATGTTTGATGTGTTGGATATTTTGATTGTTCTTTTCGAAGTGTTTTGTTAAGTATTAGGATTTCTGTGCTCCTTGTCATGTCTGTCCCTCCTGCACTTCATGTTGGCTACCTGAACCTGGACTGTATTGACCACGACCCTGGATTTGCCCAAAATAAAACTCGCTTATCTCAGCATATGTGTCTGCCTCCTCTCTTCCCAGCATTACAAATGCATGTGATATCAAGCCACGTAATCAGTGCATGATGTATATATATTTATTTATTTAAGATCTCTCTCCTTTTAATGATAAATTATGAAATACAATTGGAGAACTATTCTCTTAAAACTCTAAGATTATAGTTTCTTTGCATTATTTTCATCTACTATTGTGTAATTGCACAATTGTTAAACTGTGATTACACAATAATTACATAGGCATACATTTATATACACACAGTGAACTGTATCCTTTGTCAACAGGTTTGAGTCTGACTTTTTCTGTTTGTTTTGATGTCAAAAACTCACAAAAAATATTGCAAAAACAATAACTTGTTAAAAACAAAAAACTTCTCATCAAACTGAAATGGACTATTCTGCTTACCAAAATTCTTTTTTATCATAACTTTTTTGACAAAAATAACTTGTGTGAATGTATGAAATTCAACCTATCCCTCTGGGTTGTGGGGAGTGCTGGAGCCCATCCTAGTGGCCACTGTGTGGAAGGCAAGACACACCCAGGACACATCGACAATCTATCCCAGGGTCAACCATACTGGTAAAACTAACAAAAGCATGTCTTCCTTTTTAAAAGTTAATTAATAAAATTAAAATGAATAAAATAATTTTTTACTGAAAGTTCATTGAAGGGAATAAGTCTGGTGTTTTCAGTGCATATATGTTTTTGTAAGTAAAAATCAGATCAGAAGTTGTTTCTTTGCCAATATTTATTATTTTTGCAGTGTTTTTGTCATGTTTGACATTAAAACAAGTCAAAAGTGCAGACTCAAACCTGCTGATAAAGGATGAAGTTCACTCCATGTAATTTACTGCAAACCTACACTCTAAAAACTTGTGTTATTTAACAACTTACATTAACCTGCATTACCCATTTTAACACTTTTTGTGTCATATTATTGTCACATTCTGTGTCAAAAATAACCCAAATCCTTCTACAATTTGGCACAGAAGTATTTCAACACATTTTGTGTTAAAAGTAAAACAAAATGTGTCGTTTCCATCTGAACATGAAGCTGTGTCTAGTTAAGCACAGACTTTTTTTTCAGAGTCTATATAATTATTGTGTAACACTGTATTAGTCCATTTTAGATACTTTGTAGATACTTAATTTACTTTTAAGTTACATTCAACTAAGTATCTACTAATCGGACCATGATTGCTTTTATCTTTAAACCAGGCTCTAATCCTAACCTTAACCTCAACCCAAACCTTAAATCCAACCTCACTCTAATCCTACTCCTATCCCTAATCCCACCACTGTTAAGAATTAGAGTTTGAACAAATAATTTGTTAACAATTTGAACATCTGTAAATCTATCAGGGACTGTAGTGGACTATCCAAATAAAATAAGACCTTAAGTAATAATGTTGATATTATTGAAATTGACTGTAAAGCACTGCATTCATAATTTTAGACTTTTAAGAGCTAATACCCCAATTATATTTCAGAACAAGAAATATAAATAGAGCGAGAGAGAGCGAGAGAGAGAGAGAGAGAGAGAGAGAGAGAGAGAGAGAGAGAGATCATGTCCTGAAGTGTGCAGTTTTATTTCTATCTAATCTCAACAGCCAGGTGAGTTTGATCGAGTATCTTGCTGATCACAGTTTCCGTGATCTTGTTAATATGTGGTTTTTGACTGTGTGGCCACGTTTGTTCATCACGGAACAGTCTAATGCATCATACAGATGATTGTCATATTAACATTAAGGTAATATATAGTTTTCTGGGTGAGCTACATGCTTTGATATTTGAGTAGATTAGTTTAATCTAAGTATGGAGCTGCCATAATATTACGTTTGTCTCAGATCTTGCGTTAGGCAAGAGTAAATGTCACAACATTATACCTTTATTTTCCCAAGCCTTAAGTGCACTTAGAGGAGAAGTCAAACAGCCACGGCTGGGGATGAACTGCACGACGGTGACTTCTTATTATTAAATTTAGCTTCGGAAGCTTTATTAAGTGTGACGTCGAGTCTGTATTGCAGCTGCCTGAGTTGAAATGTAGGAACGGACGAATGAAGATGTCCTGGTGAGAAATATGAATACCAATGTGCTTCTGCCAGAAACAATTAATAGCTTGTAGGAGAAGTCTGCCCCAGCCCTCTTTAAATATGAGTGTTTAATTAGGTTGAATTATTAATTAAGACTTTATCATATCTCAGTGTAGAGAGAGAGAGGAGAAGCTAAATGAGTTTTAAACTAATGACTGCTGTAGTAGATATTTAACTCCCCTCGCTTTGACATGACAAAGCTGATAATAATGTTATAGTGGGTCATGAATTATGTAGTCAGTCTATATAAAGAGGTGCATTAGTCTGGCCTATTGAGCACTGGGATGAGGAGATGTGCTTGTTTTACAGGCCACAACCTTGCGGCCGCAGGGAAACCGTTTCATTTAAAGGCACCTCCATAATTTTTCAGCACATTGACTGCAAACAATTAGCACTCACAGAATTCGGCTGCTTTGGTACATTCTAGTGCTTGCATTTCTAAGAAAAGGAAAGCTTTCAGAGACCATTTAGTTTGATGATTTACTGGAGATATTTTGTAGATGATAAAGCTTCATGTTATATTACTATCTTTGATTCCTCAATGCCCACAGACCCACACACAGGCCCACATTCACTTATACATAAAAATATGGGACTAACTCACCCCCCACTTCTTGCAGTACCAAATTATGGAACACTGCAAAAATATATAATTACTGTACCTCACTGAAACATTTAATTTGACATGACTGCAAATCTGAATACTTGCATTTTTGTACATTTGCACATTTTATTTCCACAACAATATCTGACTTTGCATGTCTGCACATGTTATACTTCACTTTAACATTGGTAAATGCTAGAGTTACTATAACAACCAAATACTGCATAATGTTGTAAGATTGTGAAAAATGAAAAAAAAATGTCCGTTGTGGTGCAAAAACAATTCAAAAGGAGTTTTTGCCAGTTGATTTGATGAAACCGCTGGACAAAACAATTTTATGATGATGAAGGAAAAATATGAAAAATAGAAATCAAGACAAAAATCATGCTAAATATGAAAAAGTTTAACAAAAGTAAAAGAAAATAAACGATGAGTGCCCATCACTCAATCAAACTGAGTGTGCACTCCGCTGCTGCTCCTTTTCCTCTCCAGGCCAAAACAATGAGTTCCGTCTTATCTCTCAAGTCTCAACTATTCCGTCCTCCCCCTGAACTCTCTCCAAAGGAATGCATAACACTGGCGTATCCAAAGTGGCCTATTGGCAACCTATATAGCAACAAAACTGTTTTTTTCTATAGTAAAGATGTCAAGCTTGTAACAGTAGAAGTATTAAATTTAGTACTATTTGAAACTCTTTTCATAATGCAAATCCCTTTAAAAATACTAACAGTTCTTTGAGTGTTCATAGTTATATATGACCATTGTTTTACCACAGAACCTTTGAAGAACCATAAATAAGTGTGTATAATTGTAAACCAGAGATTCCAGATATTTTTTAACTGCAGTTTCCAAGAGCTTTGCATGATCAGCAAGGGAACCTTGGGGTTCTCAGAAAAAAAAAGTGTTTTGTAGCACAAAATGTAGCATAAATCCAACTTTGAGCAATATTTTAAGACATCCTTTTCTGATGTCCTTCAGAATAGGGTTAGGGATGACCATTTACAATTTCATGAATGTAGGTATTCAAGAACCTGAGATACTCTGTTCTGAATGGAGAGAAAAGCTTACTTTGAGAGCAATTTCAATAATCGGCCTTGGTGAGAAAACATGCACCTTTCGTGTGAATGTTGCTGTTATATGATATTCCATTAGGATTCTACAGGAAACAAGTAATATATCAGTGGAATTAGTGGAGTGTTGGCGGAGCTAAGCCTAATGTTGCTAACTTTGGGAATATCCTGTCATATCCTGCAAGTGGACTTGAATTGATTGAACACTATGAAGTAATAAGTTTCACACTTTTGCACATTTTAATGCACAGTTTTTGTGCATTTGCTGAACGAACTTCCATGGCCAAAGGATTATACAAACATTTGTGAAAGAATGGATCGTTCTCAGGAGCTCAGTGAATTCCAGCGTGGTATTGGGATAGGATGCCACCTGTGCAGATGTGAAATTTCCACGTTACTAAATATTCCACAGTCAACTGTCAGTGGTATTGGGAATTGACATTGGATTGGGAATGACAGCAACCCAGCCACAAAGTGGTAGGGCACGTAAAATGACATAGCAGGGTCAGAGGATGCTGAGGTCACCAACTTTCTGCAGATTCAATCGCTACAGAACTTTATGTGGCCTTCAGATTAGCTCAAGAGCCGTGTGTAGAGAGCTTCATGGAATGGGTTTCCATGGCCAAGCAGCTGCATGAAATGGATTTCCATGGCCAAGCCTTACATCATCAAACACAATGCAAAGCGTCAAATGCAGTGGTGTAAAGCACCACCACTGGACTCTAGAGCAGTGGAGACGTGTTCTCTGGAGTGATGAATCACACTTCTTCATCTGGCAATCTGATGGAGAAGTCTGGGTTTGGCAGTTGCCAGGAGAACGATAACTGTCTGACTGCATTTTGCCATGTGTAAAGTTTGGTGCATGGGGGATGATTCTATGGGATTGTTTTTCAGGAGTTGGGCTTGGCCTCTTAGTTCCAGTGAAAGTAATTCTTATTGCTTCAGCACCAAAAGATTTTGGGAAATTTCATGCTCCCAACTTTGTGAGAACAGTTTGGGGACGGCCCCTTCCTGTTACAACATGACTGTGCACCAGTGCACAAAACAAGGTCCATAAAGACATGGATGAGTGAGTTTGGTGTGGAAGAACTTGACTGCCCCACACAGAGTCCTGACCTCAAACTGATAGAACACCTTTGGGATGAATTAGAGCAGAGACTGCGAGCCAGACCTTCTCGTCCAACATCAGTGTCTGACCTCACAAATGCACTTCTGGAAGAACGGTCAAAAATTCCCATAAATACACACCTAAACCTTATGGAAAGCATATCCAGATGAGCTGAAGCTGTTATAGCTGCAAAGCGTGGGCTGAAATCATATGGATTAAGAATGGGATGTCACTCAAGTTCATTTGCATGTGAAGACAGAGGAGTGAATGTTTTTGGCAACATAATGTCCTGTATTATCTAGGCAATTTACCCTCATGGGTCACATAGGGTGCTGTAACTTATCCCAATGGTCATTGGGTGGAAGGCAGGAAACACCCTGTTCAGATCACCAGTCCATCGCAAGGCAAAACACTGAAAAAATTAAAAAATCTAGCCTGTGCAAAATTCATAGCACATTGCAAATGTTATGTTTCATTGTCCCCGATATTTTAAACTCAAATGAATATAAATTGAGTAATTGTGAGTGAAGATGTGCTTTTTTTTACTCAGAAAATCAACAACATATTCAATTTGACCAGGTATATTCAAAGTTTTGCATGTGAATACACATGCAATTTATCCAAACACCAGAAAATGTATAAACAGAATGAAAACTATGGTGTCTTGCCTGAAAATTATTTTCTGAACATTTGAAGGCAAGATTTAAGCCTTAAATGATAGCACTATTATAATGAACTTAACGACATCAATACTATTAATAAACCAGTTAATTTTAATAGTTTTGCAATTAACTCCCGCCAACTCACTGCTGCACTGTTATGGCCTGGTATCAAATGATCCCTGGCCCGAAATCAATCATTCTAACCTCATCCTAAACCCATAACCTAAACCTAAAATTAACCCTAGCCTTTCTATATAATCTGAATGGGATAAAGTAAAGTGTGTCCAGACCTTTTCAGGCTTAAATTCAGTGATTAAAGTCGCAAAGTGGCATTGGAATGTCATACGTCTTTTTGTTTCATATTAATCACAATAATCTGAAATCTTTCAGTGACTTAAGGACATTAAGGATATTGTTTTTCTCACATGCCAATATTCCCAATGGAAGACTTCATTTTTCTAAAAACAAAAATCACTATTAATATTATTAAGCTGTTAAATCGATATTCCCTGTTTGAAAAATGAAAGTGAGGTGTTTCAGCCTATTTGCAGAGTAATCATATCCAGTACATAAATCAACAAAGTAATTAGAATCACTCAAACAGGGACACTGTCTTATTTTTCAAAACAGTACATACATTAGCTTTCGGTGAGAAATGTGTTTGGTTTTTAGTGCAGCTCAGGAAAGATTTGGTGCTATTTTTGATGTGAAAGGCAGCGTGAGTGCCTGACAGACTGGGACCTGAAGGATTATGGAGGAATGACGTGTCAGACTCAGACTTCCAGTGGCTTTTTTCTCCTCTGGTCACAAACGTGTCAGTGAAAGGGCCAGAGGAAGGTGCTAATGGCCGAAGCCCAGCGATCGTTTCACACCTCCAGCACTCGCCAAGTGACATTTTAGCAGCTTCTCACTTCCCTCTCGGACATACGAACAAAAGATCAACTTTATATTGCACTCGCAGTCTGCAATCCATAACTGCCACAGGTGATGATTAATCATCTCACCAATTACCTAATGATCTCTTTCTCCTTCTCAACACACAGAACCATGGGCAAAGTACAGTGCGTGTGAAGAGATTGAATGTTTGTAACATTTCATTTATTTTTCTGAATACTTTGTACATTTCTTCCCTTCTGGTTCTGTAAGATTCCTTGGCCACGTTGCATGCAACACTCTTTTGTGGTCTATATAGAGATTTTCAATTACCCTTTGTATTTGGATTGTGTAGGCCATGGCAAAACCTTCAGCTTGTGTGTCTTGAGGTAGCTCACTGTGGATTTTGAGGTGTGTTTAGGTTCATTATCCTGTTGTAGATCTTTTTTGCATATAAAGTTTTTTTTTTTAATTTACAGACGATGTGATGTGTCACAACTGGCCCCTCCCATTCTTGTCCATGTGCGTTTTTGTTTTGGTTTTTCTAGTCCGGCCCCCTCGTTTCGTGTCTCCGCCCATGATTGTCTCCACCTGTTTTCCACCTGTCCCTCGTTTACCCTTTGTTATTTAAGACCTGTGTTTGCCCTTAGTGTTCGCTGGTCTTTGTATCGGTCTTTGTTTGATGTTTTGGTCTTTGTTAGAACAGTTTGGTTGTTTGTGTTTCTCGTCATGTCTGCACTCCGTTCTGTACGTATTGGCTCTTTGACTGTGGACTGTTATGACCTTGATTCTGGATTTGCCCTCAATAAAAGTCGCTTACCTCTGCACATGCGTCCGCTACCTTGCTCTGCGTTACATGATGTCATCTACAAGTGAAATGTTCCCTGTGCCTCTGGTTCCAACAAAAGCCCAAAATTTGATCGATCCATCCCTGTGTGTCACGATTGGCCCCTCCCAGTCCTCCATGTGCTTTTTTTTTCTATGGTCCTGTCCATGTGCTTCCTTATTTTGATTCTTCCCTGTCCTGCCCCCTTGTTTCCAGACCCTGCCCTTGATTGTTCTCACTTGTGTCTTGTTAACCCTCTTGTTAACCACTTGTGTCTTGTTAACCTGTTCTAGTATTTAAGCCCTGTGTTTTTCCCTAGTTGTTTGCTGGTCTTTGTATTGTATAGTGTTGTTGCTTCTGGCCTTCATTGTGTGTCTAGTCTGTATTCCTTTACATTATGTCTGTCCCTCGAGCTCTCTGTGTTGGCTCTTTGATCCTGAACTGTTTAGACCCTGATTATTTTGCGCCTAATAAATCTCGCTTCTCTCAGTGTATGCATCTGCCTCATCATCGCTCCCCCGCATTACACTGTGCTTAAACAGTTGGAGAGAAGTTCTTTCAATTAAAACATATCATTGCTTGTTTCAGGTTCTATTTAAAACAATAAATTCCCTTTTAATTTAATCTGTTCACATATCAATTAAAAAATACATCAAGCTTGTTTAGATGTTCCTTTGCAAACTTTGCTACGTTTTAAGAAAGGTTCTATGAAAGTCATCTTTATGCAGGTGTCCCTGTGTGGTAGAACAGTGCACCACCTCTCCAGAGCCTGCTAAATCTTCTTGAAGGTCTTGTGCAGTCTTTGATTTGCCTTTCGAGCAATCTTACCAGCAGTTCTCTCTGAAGATTTTTTTAGTTTTCTGGACCTCTACTCGACCTCCACCATTTCTCTTAAATGCCATTTCTTAATTACATCCTGAACTGAGGAAACAGCTACCTGAAAATGTTTTGCTATCTTCTTACAGGCCTCTCCTGCTTTGTGGGCATCAGCTATTTTAATGTTCAGCGTACAAAGAGGCAGCTTGGAAAAGCCCTTGGGTACTGATTGTTTGGAGGTTTGAGGAGTCAGAGTATTTATAAAGCTTTGAGATTTGCATCACCTGCGCTTTCCTGATGATGATTTTGAACAAGCCACAGCCCTAACGAGCTAATTAAGGTCTGAGCGCTTGGTAAAAGATATGTAAGAGCTCAAATCTCTGGGGGCACCCATACTTTTGCATAGTGCTTCTTTACTTATTTTCCTGAAAAAAAAAGATTTCTCTGAAATCTAAAATGCTGAAAAGAATGTTTCATCTTTATGCCTTTGTAGATCAGTTCATCTTCTACTCACTTAACTATTCACAGAAAAGAATATTGACCAAGGTTGCCCAAACGTCTGCATGTCACTGTACATCTGCGTACCTTGTTCTAATTCACATAAAAGATGCACAATGAAAAATGTAAGTGATAAAAAATTGTGTTGATGTAAATTAATGTATTGTGTGTGAACACTTGCCACATTTTAATGATGAACCCTTTTTTAGTGCAGGTCATTGCTTCCCCACTGACTAGGAGCAGGTGTTTCTAAATTTTTGGCTGGTACTGTAACCTTCCCCCAACACACACACACACACACACACACACACACACACACATCTCCACACACGTGGCCTATTTGCTCCATGTTGCTGTGACGACCCATTTGCATGGGGAGGATAATGAGGGTAAATTGAATTTGTGGCCGAGGTGACCCCATAATGGCAGAGTTGGGTAGCTGGGGATTTGGTACGCGTGTATGTGTGTGTGTGTCTATTGTGTGTGTGTGTGTGTGTGTGTGTGTGTGTGTGTGTGTGTGTGTGAGAGAGAGAGAGAGAGAGAGAGAGAGAGAGAGATTCAGGAGAACAATCTCCTCTTACCGGTTATCAGGAAAATAGCCACTGCAGTACACCCTGCTCTCCCTTCCCCTTGACAAAAAGCTCCCTATTCTACTTTAGACTGGCTTAAAAAATTAACTTATTACACATTCATATCTAACTCCATTTCAATAGACTGTGCAGTGAAGTGAGACTTTATAATGATTCAGAACAGAATGATTATTTATTGGATGACAAACCCAGAACCTTAGTTCAGCTTGCATTTTTAATTATGTTTTGCTCTTTCTCTTATTTAATTTCTCATTCATCAATGTAAGCAACTATAGACGGTTATGTGGCGCATTATTATGGGTCTAAAGCCACTTCAAATGAAAACAATGTTTCACACATAACATCTTTGTGGCTAACATGATTCAGTGGATTGAGTTTGTACAATGTCATGTGCATCTGCTGTGTCATTAAATCTGAGACCTCCCTCCGACTGAGACTGGTACTCATGTTCACTCTTAGACCTCCCATGACAGTGATGGGTAGTCCTGATCACTCTGGGACCTCCCCCTGATTGTGATTGGTCCCCATTGTTCACTCTGAGACCTGTCCCTAGCTATGATTGGTCCTCATTGTTTTTCTCTGTAATCTTCCTCTGACAGAGATTGGTCCTTATTGTTTATTCTGAGACCTTCCTCTGACAGTGATTGATCTGCATTGTTCACTTTGGGATCTCACCCTTACTGTGAGTGAGCCTTATTCTTCACTCTGAGACATCCCCCTGACTGTAATTGGTCCTCATTGTTTACTCTGAGGCCTCCACCTGACTGTTATTAGTATTCATGGTCACCTTGAGGTCTCTCCCTGACAATGACTGGTCAGCATTGCCTGCTCTGAGACCTCCCTATGATTGTGATTGGACTGTATAGTTTACTCTGAGACAACCCCTGTGATTGATCCTCTTTCTTTGCTCTGAGACATCCCCTGCCTGTGATTGTCCCTCATTGTTGTCTCTGAGTACTCCACCTTATTGTGTTATTGGTTCGCATTTTTTGCTCCGAAACCTCCCCCTGACTATGATTGGTGCTCATGTTTACTCTGAGATCTTCCCCTGACTGTGATTGGTAGTCATATTTATTCTGAGATCTCACCTTGACTGTAAATGGCACTCGTGTTCACTCTTAGACCTCCCCTGACTGTGTTTGTCCCTCATTGTTGTCTCTGAGTCCTCCCCCTTATTGCGTGACTGGTTCGCATTTTTTGCTCTGAAATCTCCCCCTTACTGTGATTGATACTCATGTTTACTCTGAAATCTCTACCAACTGTGATTGGACTGTATAGTTTACTCTGAGACTTCTCCCTGATTGTGATTGGGTTGTGATTGGACTCATCGTTCACCCAGAGATCTTCCCCACGTCCTGTTATTGATCCTCATTGTTTGCTCTGAGACTTCCCTCAACGGTGATAGGAGCTCATGGTCACCCTGACACCTCACCCTGACTGTGATTGGTATTTATGTTTATCATTCAATTTATTGAAGATATACACTTCCCCCTGATTGTGTTTGGTCCTCTTTTTGTGCTCTGACATGTTCCTCCAATTGTGATTGGTCCTCACGATCCACTTTGAGACCTCTCCCTAACTGTGACTGGTACTCATTGTTCACTCTGCAACTAACCCCGGATTGTAATTGGTCCTCACTGTTCACTTTGGGACCTCTCCCTGACTGTGATCAGTACTCTTTGTTCACTCTGAAACTATCCCCTGGTCCTAATCACTGTATTGCTCAGAAATACAGTGATCAGCGGCTTAGAAAATGGATGGATGGATGGATGGATGGATGGATGTGTTCTGATACCACACCTTCACTGTGATTGGTTCTAATTATTCTTTCTGCAACTACAACACATACTATGCAAAAAGTCATACGCAGCCAAAACAATTGTTTAAAACAATTTATCTGGTACATAAAATCACTTCATAGTGTTATAATAATCACAAAGCAACATAATTACAATGCAAAGTATAAGCAATGTTTTGTCTTTTTAAAAAAGCTATTCATATATTGGTTTAGTTCCTGAGTTCTGTATTGTATACTTAACTGGATGGTGGAATTCTTTGAGGAGAGCTCTGGAAATGGCCAGCATTTTAAGAGTGAACCGCAGCATTTTAAAAGTAAACAGGAACCACTGGAAATGATGAGAATTTTCAGCATAGAAGCTAAACATATTCCGCTACTCTCAGCATGTCTACCTAGCTATTGGAATAACAGTTGATCCTGTTTACAGACACTCTGATTTGTCTGCTATCGCCCCCTGAGTACTGAGATTGAATCGCAAAATAAGAATATATCTTGTGCATTAGGACTTTGTGTTTGTGATGCAGTTGTGTACTTGCATTGAGTTTGTTTCTGGCCTTGTTAAATATCCAACTACAATCAATGTTACCTAATCTGCTTCTTTCCAAACCATTACATTTCCAACAAGTTTCAACTATCAATAGCATTATCATCTCCATCTGACTGACAGCTTGCTAACACGGTTTGTTTGGCCTAGCAAGATCATTACAGATTAAAAATATGGATGTAAAATCACCTGTTAGCATGGCACATTTCCAGATTGACAGATAGGATTCAATAACTCAGCTCCTCAGGCTAGTGTGGCTAAGAGCTGCAGATTTCAAACAGAAAAAAAAGAAAACAAAACAAAACAAAAAACAGTCAAGGAGTGTGTTTAAGGGAAACTCCATTCACACTATATTGTTGAGCTTGAATATGAAGGACTGGAAAGGACACTTAACAGTAGCGGAAGATGCCCCTGTTTAGTGTGAGTGTGTTGTTTGTCACATAAATAAAGCTGTGAAACTTAACTTTCTGCTTGGCTGCCATTCCTGATCACATCCGCTGTCTCTTAGACTTGAGAAATGATTCGTCATCTGGTCCAAGCCAGCCAAATCTATTTAGTTGCACTTTTTTAATCTTCTCTGCCTGCTAATGTGTCTCATTAGGGCGGATACTGTGCAGACTGTGCGGCTGGTCCTGATGTGTTTCATTGCTGCTGTAAATGTGACCCATTCTCACCTGAGTTTATGCTAATGGGCCAAAAATAAACCTATTCTGCATTTTGTTGTTGTATGTATTACCATAAACGCTGAAGAGCCTTTGTGTTCCTTTGTTTGTGTAAAACAGAGCACGTTATTTTTTTTGAAGTTGTTGTTGGCATGAAGCATAGTAATGATGCTGAAAATAAATAGATGCATATTTTGTTAATATAAATACAGTGTAAAAAAGTATTTGCCCCCTTGATTTCTTCTACTTTTGCTAATTTTTCACATTTAAATATTTCAGATCCCCCAACTGATTTTAGTATAAGATAAAGACAACACGAGTAAACACAACATGCAGCATTTAAATAAACATTCAATTTATTAAAAATAACGAATGATTCAAAACCTATATCACTTCTGTAAATCCTATAACCCAAATAGCTGGTTTTCAGCAGTAACAACTGCAATTTAACTCGTGATGAGTCTTTTACATCACTGTGAATGAATTTAGGCCTACTGTTCTTTGCAGAATTGTTTGAATTTGGCTACATTAGAGGTTTTTGAGCATGAACGGCCTGTTTAAGGTCTTGCCACAGCATCTCAATGAGATTTAGGTCTTCAAAACTTTCATTTTCTTTATTTTGGGCCATTCAGGGTTGGATCTGCTTGTGTACTTCAGATCACTGTCTTGCTGTATAACTTAATTTCACTTGAGCTTTAGGTTGCATATTGACGGGTAGACATTCTCCTTCAGGATTTTCTGATAGAGAGCAGAATTCATGGTTCTTTTAAGTCTATTAAATCCTGCAGGTGCTAAGCAGCCCCAGACCATTACACTACCACCAAAATGTTTGATTGTTGGTATGATGTTCTTATGATGGAATCTGATATTAGTTTTATCCAGATGTAATGAGACTCAAATCCACCTTTGACTCATCAGTGCACAGGATATTATCCCAAAAATCTTGGAGGTCATCTAGATGCTTTTTGGCAAATGCGAGATAGGCTTTTGTATTTTTTTGTGTGTCTTTCTTTTTGTGGAATCGTGTACACTGAGTTAAACTAAGGCAGATGAGCCCTGCAGTTCCTTAGATATTTTTGTGTGTTCTTTTGTGCCCTCCTGGATGAGTCATTGATGCGATGTTGGTGAAATTTTGGTAGGCCGGCCATTCCTCGGAAGGTTCACCACTGTTCCAGGGTTTTTCCCCATTTGTGGATAAAGGCTCTCACTATGGTTCACTGGAGTCCCACAATCTCAGCAATGGCTTTGCTACCCTTTCCAGACCAGAGGTATATTTCAATGATGCATCTGTTTTGCATCTGTATTTGAAACTCTTCAGGACAAGGCATCATGTGTTGCCTTTGAGACCTTTTAGTTGCTTCACATTGCCAGACAGATTCTACTGAAGTGGTGTTTAGATTCAGCAGGTCTGGCAGTGATCATGCCTGGATATGGATAGTGACATTGAAACTAATAGTCAGTTAGATGTGGTTAAATGGTTGATTTAACATCTACTGGGACAATGACTTTTTTCATATAGGTCTATAGGTCATATAGGTACAGCATTTTCCCTTCAAACTAAATGAAATCATCACTGTAAAACAGTATTTTGTTTTACAAAGTTTACTGGGGCAGTTTACTGGGACTCTTTGTCTATTATTAGAAGTAGTTTGATTATCTGAAACATATATGTTGAGCAAATAATAATTATTAACCTTATTCATATATGAGAATTAATACTTTGTTATTAATATTCATCTATCACTCAAGATTTTGTAACATTAAGGCCATCTATATAGCAACATATCATGTAATATTTGAATTCCCCAGTTGAATTATATATTTACATATAAAAGATGCCATGTTTCCCAGGCCACATGTAGAGTTTTAGTTTTCCCCCAATGTGTTAAATTTAGCAAATAAACAGTAGTTGTGCAATATAATATGCAGACATGTGTTCTCTGTTAAACATGTGTTCACCTTTTTTCAATGAGAAAATCAACAAAATGTCATTTGATCATGGGTGCCCAAACTTTTTCACAAGGCAGGTTTTTTAAGCATTAAACATTTTAAATGAATACTTGCAAACTTGAACTGTCAGTATTTTCAAAATGAAGTAAGATGATTTATGAAGTAAAATACATTGCATTGACATTAGAACCCAGGAACTAAAGGGACAAACATTTTTAACACTGTTTATGAAGCAGCATTCATATGAAATTGAACTTATAAAACCTATGATGCTTATTTAAAAACACTGTTTAATAGTTCTATGGAATATTGTGAAGCTCTCAATCTAAGGATATCACTATCATACATATTGTTCTTCAAATATTCCTGTATAACTTTAGTTTAGTTTAGTTTAGTTTAGTTTAGTTTAGTTTAGTTTAGTTTAATAGGCCACATCCTTCACAATATTGCCACCTATTTGTTCTTCTTCTTCTTCTTCTTCTTCTTCTTCTTATTATTATTATTATTATTACTTATGTCAAAGGAGCCCTACAATCAGACACAAGACCATTAATGAGGTTCTAGATCAGTTCTGGCTCACTCCCAAAGACATTGGATGGAGTGTTGTATGCAATGTTTAGAATGTTTTTGAAAATGGTTCTATATAACCTGACATGGTAAATAGTGGAATCCTTTTTGGTGCTATATAGAATCCTTTTCAAAAAAGTTCTATACAGAGCCATCGACAGCACATTCTCCATCAATCTGATGAAAGTTTTCACAATGCAAAGAACCATTTAATCATGCAAAGCACACTCTGAGTGTTCATGGTTGTTCTATACAGAACCATTTATTTTACTGAAGAACCCTTAAAGAACCATCTTTTCTAAGTGTGCACACACACACACACACACACACACACACACACACACAAGCCTCTTCATACACCAAACATTTCCTGGCACTACAAGGAAGAACACAAACCTCAGGCTCATTCAGCAGTGAAGTTCCACAGTTCCAGACCCAGTCAGAGGGCCTTTGGGTCGGGTGAGTAAGTGTGTGTGTGTGTGTGTGTGTGTGTGTGTGTGTGTGTGTGTGTGTGTGTGTGTGTGTGTGTGTGTGTGTGTGTGTGTGTGAGTGTGTGTGAGCGCAGGCTCAGACTCCCCATGTCCGAGCAGCCAGCCGGAAAAGCAACAGCATGGACGTGGTCACTGGGGCGACAGAGCCAGGTGTGAAAAGGAGATTCCACGCTCCAGAGGGCAAGAGAACATGCTCCAACACACCATTAACCAGCTACTGAGAGAGAGAGAGAGAGAGAGAGAGAGAGAGAGAGAAAGCGAGAGAGAGAGAGAAGTGGAAAGAGTCTAAGGGAGCCCCATTTCTGAGGGAGGAAAGAGAAACAGGGAAAGAGACAGAAGTGGAAATGCAGGCAGACAGAGAGAGAGAGAGAGAGAGAGAGAGAGAGAGAGAGAGAGAGAGAGACAAAGAGAGGTAAAAGGAGATCTGTATAGAGAGAAACGTAGAACTGAGGAGAAAAGGTTGTGGTGGAAGGGGGAGGCATAAGGAAAGAGAAAGCGAGAGAGAGAAATGAGAGAGAAAATGACGTACTGTATACAGCAGAGGTAAAGCAGACAGAGATAAAAAAGGGAGGTTGAATTGAGGAGAAGTCGCGAGACAGACAGAAAGGTGGAAAGAGATAGTGGACAGGGACAAAGATAGAGTGAGGGTGGAAGTGGAGAAAGAGAGGGATAACAAGAGTAAAAAGGTATAAACAACTGTATAGAGAAAGATAAGAGAAGGAAAGAGAGACAGAAAAGATTAAGAAAGAGAAGAAGATAGTTACAAAGAAAGAGAAGTGTAAGGAGAGAAAAAGGAATAGAGCGAGAAAAGGAGATAGAGAACATAAGCAATAAGAGCAAGGAAAGCTCAGGTGTGGAGAGAGAAGGTGATGTCGAAAGAAGGAGGGATAGAAGAGAGGGATCAAAGGAGAAACGGAGAGTTATATGCCCATCGCAGAGAAAAGAGAGGACAGTCTGCACTCAGAGAGAGAGAGAGAGAGAGAGAGAGAGAGAGAGAGGGAGAAGTGATGAAGCACACAAAAAAGTTCCTGCAGACATTGTAAAGCAGCATGATGGAAAGAGATGCTGTAAGAGGAATGGAAGTAAAGAGGGATCATCTTGGCAAAGAGAGACAAGTAACAAGTACACTTTGAAGGTGAAAAGATGGGACAGAATGGAAGAATTGGTTCAAGCCATTTTCCCTTTTTACTCAACGAGAGTGGATGTGATTCTCCTGAATGGAAGGAAAGATAAAGTGTTATTCACCATGGCTGTTTAGAGAGAGCAAGAGAGAGTTTGGGTGGAGAAAAGGAAAGAAAGGAAGCGTGAACATGTGAATTGACAGATAGAAAGAATATTTTCTGGATGGATGAAAGCCATAAAGGGAATCAGACAAAGACAAAAAAAAAATCACTGCACACACAGGTTTGTTTTTATACAGTATCAGGTCATTGAAGTAATACACACAGCATGTCCCATATATGTTACACCCTTTGTATCCCTTTGTACCTTTGTACTAATGCGCTACACAACAGTGCTCCAACATCAAGTGTAAAGCCATAAGAGTAGAGTCTGTTACTGCAGCACAAACTCACCGTTAACACCTTCATTTCAGAGGAAACACTGGATGAGAAGATGTATACAAACTTTTGGACAGTGTTTCTGACCATTTGGAAACAACACTCTTCTCTTGTTTTTATACTTTGTATTGGAGAACATGAGATTTGAAGTGAAGTCAGAATCAGAATTAAATCCAGAACTTATTTTTGTTGGCCAAGTAAGCTTTCACCATACATTCGTTTTGGCAGTAGCTCACATTTGGAGTACCAGGTACTGTAAACATCTTTTTAAAGAATCAACTGACAAAATTAATTATTCAATCATTTTAATTAATATACCTTAGTAAGATGTTCCAAAATCTAGTGTAAAGCCTTGACAGAAGAGTGGAGACTGTAATACCCTTGACATTAGAAGGAATGCTTGATGGGTGGGTGTCTATAAAATGTGTCTATATATATATGTGTATATATAGACAATATATAGTTAATATATGGAGATATATGGGGTATTTGAAGTTTGGGAGGCCTGAAGCTGTTCCTCCTTCCAATCTAATGACCTATAAATTCCATTTTCTTCACTTCCCATGATGTTTCTATAGCCCTGACCACACAAAAAAACTTAAATTCACCCAACCTTACGCAAAACCTAACTTCACCCAACCTTACACAAAACCTGACTTCACCCAACCTTACACAAAACCTGACTTCACCCAACCTTACACAAAACCTAACTTCACCCAACCTTACACAAAACCTAACTTCACCCAACCTTACACAAAACCTAACTTCACCCAACCTTACACAAAACCTGACTTCACCCAACCTTACACAAAACCTAACTTTACCCAACCTTACACAAAACCTAACTTCACCCAACCTTACACAAAACCTGACTTCACCCAACCTTACACAAAACCTAAATTTACCCAACCTTACACAAAACCTGACTTCACCCAACCTTACACAAAACCTAACTTCACCCAACCTTACACAAAACCTAACTTCACCCAACCTTACACAAAACCTGACTTCACCCAACCTTACACAAAACCTAACTTTACCCAGCCTTACACAAAACCTAACTTCACCCAACCTTACACAAAACCTAACTTCACCCAACCTTACACAAAACTAACTTTACCCAACCTTACACAAAACCTAAATTTACCTAACCCTACACAAAACCTAACTTCACCCAACCTTACACAAAACCTGACTTCACCCAACCTTACACAAAACCTAAATTTACCCAACCTTACACAAAACCTGACTTCACCCAACCTTACACAAAACCTAACTTCACCCAACCTTACACAAAACCTAACTTCACCCAACCTTACACAAAACCTGACTTCACCCAACCTTACACAAAACCTAACTTTACCCAACCTTACACAAAACCTAACTTTACCCAACCTTACACAAAACCTAACTTCACCCAACCTTACACAAAACTAACTTTACCCAACGTTACACAAAACTAAATTCACCCAACCTTACACAGAACCTAACTTCACCCAACCTTACACAAAACCTAACTTTACCCAACCTTACACAAAACCTAACTTCACCCAACCTTACACAAAACCTAACTTTACCCAACCTTACACAAAACCTAACTTCACCTAACCTTACACAAAACATAACTTCACCCAACCTTACACAAAACCTAACTTCAGCCAACCTTACACAAAACTAACTTTACCCAACCTTACACAAAACCTAAATTTACCTAACCCTACACAAAACCTAACTTTACCCAACCTTACACAAAACCTAACTTCACCCAACCTTACACAAAACCTAACTTTACCCAACCTTACACAAAACCTAACTTTACCCAACCTTACACAAAACCTAAATTTACCCAACCTTACACAAAACCTAACTTCACCCAACCTTACACAAAACCTAACTTTACCCAACCTTACACAAAACCTAACTTTACCCAACCTTACACAAAACCTAACTTCACCCAACCTTACACAAAACCTAACTTCACCCAACCTTACACAAAACCTAACTTCAGCCAACCTTACACAAAACTAACTTTACCCAACCTTACACAAAACCTAAATTTACCTAACCCTACACAAAACCTAACTTTACCCAACCTTACACAAAACTAACTTCACCCAACCTTACACAAAACCTAACTTCACCCAACCTTACACAAAACCTAACTTTACCCAACCTTACACAAAACCTAACTTTACCTAACCTTACGCAAAACCTAACTTTACCCAACCTTACACAAAACCTAACTTTACCCAACCTTACACAAAACCTAAATTTACCCAACCTTACACAAAACCTAACTTTACCTAACCTTACGCAAAACCTAACTTTACCCAACCTTACACAAAACCTAACTTTACCTAACCTTACGCAAAACCTAACTTTACCCAACCTTACACAAAACCTAACTTTACCCAACCTTACACAAAACCTAACTTTACCCAACCTTACACAAAACCTAACTTCAACCAACCTTACAGAAAACCTAAATTTACCCAACCTTACGCAAAACCTAACTTTACCCAACCTTACACAAAACCTAACTTTACCCAACCTTACACAAAACCTAAATTTACCCAACCTTACACAAAACCTAACTTTACCTAACCTTACGCAAAACCTAACTTTACCCAACCTTACACAAAACCTAACTTTACCTAACCTTACGCAAAACCTAACTTTACCTAACCTTACGCAAAACCTAACTTTACCCAACCTTACACAAAACCTAACTTTACCCAACCTTACACAAAACCTAACTTCAACCAACCTTACAGAAAACCTAAATTTACCCAACCTTACACAAAACCTAACTTTACCCAACCTTACACAAAACCTAACTTTACCTAACCTTACGCAAAACCTAACTTTACCCAACCTTACACAAAACCTAACTTTACCCAACCTTACACAAAACCTAACTTTACCTAACCTTACGCAAAACCTAACTTTACCCAACCTTACACAAAACCTAACTTTACCCAACCTTACACAAAACCTAACTTCAACCAACCTTACAGAAAACCTAAATTTACCCAACCTTACACAAAACTAACTTTACCCAACCTTACACAAAACCTAAATTTACCTAACCCTACACAAAACCCAATTTTAACCAAACTTACACAAAACCTAACTTCACCCAACCTTACACAAACCCCAACTTTAACCAACCTTACACAAAACCTAACTTTACCTAACCTTACACAGAACCCAACTTTAACCAACCCTACACAAATGCTAACTTTACCTAACCCTACACAAAACCCTACTTTACCTAACCTTACACAAAACCTCACTTTATCTAATCTTACCCAAACATTAACCTTAACCCTGGCCCTAATCCTAACCCCAACTTTAACCTGAACCCAAAACCTAATCCTAACCCTCATATGTTTTTAACACCTTACTGACACCTTACTGAGTGTTTGTTTAATCTAAAAAGTATCACTCAAAATTAAATGTTACTTTTTTTTTTTTCAATATAGTCCAATTAACATCACCCACTACCTGACAATCATTTTTTTTCCCTTCTGGGACGCCCAACCCTGCTTAGAGATCAAAATGTACATATCTGAATTGGCCTTGGCCTAAACCAGTGGTCACCAACACTGGTCTTGTAGAGCTACCTTCTTGCAGAGTTACAACCTGTATCTTATAAGCTGCCTTGTCTGCTTATTATATACTAATGCATCTAGTCAAGCCAATCAAGGCTCTGGAAGGGGTTAACTATCTAAAGCAAGTTTGGCAGATTCTGGTTGGAACTAGACTAGGCAGGATGATAGATCTCCAGAATCAGGGTTGGTGACCACTGGCCTAAGCCATTTTTCTTGCGCTGTATATAGATAAATGCAACATGGCGCCCCCCGAGGCAGACGTGTTTGCTCGCTCTGCTCAAGAATGCCGGCTTTTTCTTCTCTTTCTGTGCATTAACGCTCTCTTTACAGTGCACAAGTGCCAGGCACTCTTAACTTACGACAGACAAACTCTGCTGGACATCGCAAAAGACAACATGCACGGATTTAGCGGCTTTATTCCACCGGAGCTACAACCCATTGTCCGCTCCCGCAGCCACCACCACCAAAACCAGGAAGACCCAGACCTACCGACCGCGAGTGAGCACGCTGATCCGAGTAGAGTGCTTCAGAGGCGGTGACGCAAGCGAGGCAAGAGGGGAGGGCTGCATGCTAGGCTAAAGGCTCGCGCTAGCCGACCACCAGTGCCTAGCCTCTTGCTAGCTAACGTGCGGTCACTGGAGAACAAGCTGGACGAGCTGAGAGCTAGGATAACATCTCAGCGGGAAACAAGAGAGTGCTGCGCTCTAATCTTTACTGAAACCTGGCTCTCAGACAGAGTACCGGACAGCGCTATCCAGCTAGAGACTCACTCTGTGCATCGCGGAGATCGCACGGCAGCCTCCGGTAAGGCTAAGGGTGGAGGTGTGTGTGTGTTTGTAAACAACACGTGGTGTAGAGACATACAGACCGTTTATAAGCACTGCTCACCAGACCTGGAGTTTCTGCTGTTAAAATGTCGTCCCTATTATTTACCAAGGGAATTCTGCACTGTATTTTTAACATATGTATATATTAATCCGCGGGCTAACTCTGCGGCAGCACTCGGCAAACTCCATGACGTCATCAGCGCGTTAGAGACGGCTCACCCTGATGCTGTGTTTATCATTGCCGGTGACTTCAACCAGTGCAACTTACGGACTGTATTTCCGAAATACTACCAACACGTGGACGTTCCAACTCGTGACAATAACATCCTGGATCACGTGTACAGTAATGTACGCGGTGCATACAGGGCTGCACCCCGCCCCCACTTTGGACTCTCAGACCACATCTCCTTGTTCATGTACCCGGCTTACAGACAAAGGCTGAAACAATCACATCCGGTTACCAAAACAGTTCAAGTATGGTCTCCGGAGACTGAGAGCATACTGCAGGACTGTTTTGCTACGACAGACTGGGATGTGTTTAAAGCTGCAGCCACTACGGAGGACTCTTCTGTCAGCATACAGGAATATGCTGAACATGTGTCTGGCTACATCAGCACGTGTGTGGATAACATCGTGCCCACCACACAAGTGAAGAGGTTCCCCAACCAGAAGCCCTGGATTAACAGTCAGGTACTACACATGCTCCATGCTCGCTCTCTTGCATTCAGATCAGGCAATGAGACAGAGTACAAAGCTGCGAAGTACAGACTGAGGAAAGTCATCACAGCAGCCAAGAGGCAGTACAGAGAGAAACTGGATGGCTTCTACTCCACTGCTGACTCCAGGCAGATGTGGCAAGGCCTACAACACATTACAGAATACAGGACCATCACCAGCAACATCAGCTCCACAGACAGCCTACCGGACGACCTCATCACCTTCTACACCCGCTTCGAAACCTCCAGCACTAGCACCGGGAGGTTCACACACACACAGCCCACACAACCCCTGTCCCCCCCTCTGTCAGTATCAACAGGCCAGGTCTGCAGAGCTCTGAGAAAGATCAACCCCCGCAAGGCACCAGGACCAGACAAGATTCCTGGGCGGGCCCTCAGAGCATGTGCGAACGAGCTGGCTAATGTACTGACCTCCATTTTCAATCTCTCTCTCAGCCAGAGCATTGTTCCTACCTGCTATAAAAGGACAGTCATTGTCCCCATTCCTAAGAAGAGCCCCCCCACCAGCCTGAATGACTACAGACCAGTAGCACTCACTCCAATCATTATGAAGTGCTTTGAGAGAGTGGTGCTGGCCCACATACAAGACAGTATACCAGACACGCTGGACCCCCTGCAGTATGCCTACCGTCACAACAGATCCACCTTGGACGCAGTCGCTGCTGCCCTTCACTACTCCCTCTCCCACCTGGAAAACAAAGACTCCTACATCAGGATGCTCTTTGTTGACTACAGCTCAGCCTTCAATACGGTCATCCCACACAAACTCACCCACAAACTCTCCACACTCGGCCTGCACCCCACCCTCTGTGACTGGCTTTTGGACTTCCTGACTGGCAGGCCCCAGTCTGTCAGGATCAGCAACAGGACTTCAGCCAGCATCACCACCTACATCGGCACTCCACAGGGCTGCGTCCTCAGCCCTATTCTCTACACCCTGTTCACCCATGACTGTGTCGCCTCCCACAAGGACAACATCATCCTGAAGTTTGCTGACAACACAGCAGTGATAGGACGTATCACTGGTGGAGATGAAGCAGCCTACAGGAGGGAGGTGACCAGACTGGTGTCATGGTGTGATGATAACAACCTCATCCTCAACACGGACAAGACAAAGGAGCTGATAGTGGACATGAGGAAGGAGAGGAGACCTCATCGGCCACTTTTCATCCGGGAGCTCGAGGTGGAGAGGGTGAGCAGCTTTAAATACCTGGGTGTCCACATCAGTGAAGACCTCACATGGTCACTGAACACCAAGCAGCTAGTCAGAAAGGCTCAACAGCGGCTGTACTTCCTGAGGAGGCTAAGGAGGTTTGGGATGTCTCCGGTGATCCTCAGCAACTTCTACAACTGCGTCATTGAGAGCCTCCTGACCAGCTGCATCACCGTGTGGTACGGCAGCTTGACCATGATGGATCGTAAATGCCTACAGAGAGTGGTGAAGACTGCAGAGAAGATCACCAATTCTCCACTGCACTCTCTGCAGAACATTTACAACCACAGAGTCCAAAGGAAAGCTGCCTCCATCATCAAAGACCCCACCCACCCCCAGCACTGTCTGTTCAAACCTCTGCCCTCAGGACGGAGGTATAGGAGTATGATGTGCAAGACCTCCAGGCTAAAGAACTCCTTCTTCCCCACCGCAATCAGAGTTCTGAACCAGAAATAACTATTCACACTTCGGTCTGCCAGACTTAGGTACAGACGTGTGATGTGTACCCCACTGGTAAAGAACTCTTTCCTCAGGAATAACCTGCAACTACTGTCACTTTAACTGTAGCACATGTTTACAATTGCACTATCGCACTTTACTACTCATTTCTGCTGCAGATAATCATGTTCCCGGCAAGGCACAGCACTATTTATCCATACCACTGTAATTTATACATTGCACTATTTCTTGATTAATATATATGGTTGTATATATACTCTTTATATTCTTAATGTTATATCTGGCATTCTTAGTGAGGAGCAAAGTAAGCTTTTCATTGTATATAAGGAAACCTGCTTCCTTTGTACATATGACAATAAACACTTTGAACTTGAACTTGAACTCCTATTTATATCTGTATTGGAATTGGACCCATAATGGAATCTGCCATTTAAAGGTGGTATAGAATGCATGCATTCAGTAGGTTAAATTGTCCTCTGATGATTACATAGAATGCATGTGATTTTGGTCTGATTTACAGCCCAGTGATTAGGCCCTATGCCATAAGGTTCTGTGCAGGTACGATTTTCATTCATCAAGGTACAAACAGCATATTTGTGCACCTTACATAAGTTTTACCTTCTCATGATCTAATGTTTTAAAACAGAACAATATAATAAAAGCCTGAAGACGAGACAGTGTGTGTGTGGAGCCAATACAACTTAGAAAATATAATTTCAATGAATTACAGCAAAATAAAATAAACCACTGTGTAAATAAGCCAGGTCATCATATTATTTTGCTATCTATGCCAGTTAGTAGCTAATGTTACCAACACTTGCTATTCATTTTCGTTCTCGAGAGCAACACAAAGTAAATTAAAGCTGTTATAGTACTATGAAACCCTCAGTTTAAGATGATCTGCTCCAACCATAAGTACGTTTACAAAATCTGGAGTGAAATGTGTAGAAAAAAAAATGAACAACTGAATGAATTAAAGCGGTCAGGGATTCTGTGAAAGATGTGGAAGCTAAAGTCGGCTTCCCGTTTGGCAGTTTGGTTTGAGAATTTTCCATTCTACCTTAAACAGCGCCGCAGTTACATTTTTGCACCTGTACAAGCTGTAACATTTAAGGTGGACTGAAACATTTGATTAAGAAGCCAGTTTCAGCCTGGTTTAAAGCCACTTACAGTTCTGTTCTTTGCCATGATCCTCCTCACAGTCTACAATGGTAACACTATATTTCTGCACATAATTGCTGCTTCTCTGTTGTCATTGTTTCCTGGGCTAGAACATGAGCTAGCTTATGTAAATATATGTGTAAATATTGGGTGCATAAATATTAATGTGTCAAGGCTGTTGCGTAATAGTCTAAGATTTTGGAATTGGGCCATTTTGTGTTTGAAGGAGGAGACAGCAGTGTTTGACGTTCACAGTGTGTCAGTTCTCTCCTTATTCATCTCTTCTTATTCAACTCATCTGATTCAACTATGGACATTCCTTATCCCACTATGAACTCTTCTTGTTCAACTCTCCTTATTCAACTATGAACTCCCTTATTCAGCTCTCCTTATTCAACTATGGACTCTCCTTATTTAACTATTAGCTCACTTATTCAACTCTTCTTAATGAACTATGAACTCTATTTATTC
>NC_051218.1:28300009-28375009 GCF_015220715.1 Pygocentrus nattereri | reverse complement strand
AATGGAAGAGGTAGCTTGGCTGTATACCACAGTCAAATACAGAAGTTGTTTTATTGATTTTCTGAGTGAAAATAAGTTAACACCATTTCATGGGAACGTATTTTAATGCGCAGTAAATCCATATTTGTTGAATTTAACTCATTGAAAAAAGATAACACTTTATTTGTAGGGGTCTAACACATTCATAACATCTTACATAAACACTTCATGACATGTTAATGAATGTTTAAATCGACATTCATAAAGTACATGTTTTACATGATATTGATTTAGACTACTAAGATCCTTTTTTTTTTCAAAATAAAAGTCCTCATTTTCATCGTATGTTCAGTAAAATGACACATTTCTGGACAGCCAAAATAAAAATAATTTCACTTTATCCCTTCAGTAATTAGGCATTTTAGCACTCAGGAACAGTTCACCTATATTTTATTTTCAATGACTTATTTTTAATTATTTGTTTTTCATAAGTATCTGTTGCTTTGCATAGCACTTTACTGTATGGACAGTAAGTAACCTATTAATAAGTCTTTTGCCTGAAAGTGTGACTCATTGCATAAAGTAGTTTTACAGGCCATAATACTCATACATTCCTTGCAGATACTGCACAACCACATGAATGTAAGTATTACATGTGTAAGTATTACGTAATGTAAGGTTACTTTGCATTGCTATATATGTGCGATCCACATAACATGCATTTTCAGGTTTCAGGTACTTCAGAAGTAATGGCAAAACAGAAGTTATGAATCATTTGGATAATTGTGCAACATTTACCCTCAAAGAGTATCAGCAAACCAATGCACCGGTATACTTCTGTCTTCTTCAATGTTGTAAGTCTTCAGTCTTATAAGTGGAGGAACATCACTAAACATAAAATAAAGTAAGTAAAGTCATCTTTGGGATAACAGTGCTACCACTTAACACTTAAAGAAATTAACCTAGGATAAACAATGTTTTCCTCATCAGTATATAGACTGTTGAATTAACAAGGTAATTTTAGTTTGGTTGTCCACAGATGAGGTGTTACACTGAAAATAATATAGTTAAAAAAAAAAAAAACACATATCTCAGTAAAAATACATGCTTTATGAATGGACAAGATTAGAAATGAGCAGATCAGAGGGACAGTGAAGGTGGAGCAGTTTGGAGATAAAGCCAGAGAGGCCAGGTTTGGACATGTGTTGAGGAGGAATAGTGGATATATTGGGCAAAGAATGTTGGAGATGGAGCTGCCGGGTAGAAAGAGAAGAGGTAGACCTCAGAGAAGGTTTATAAGGTGGACATGGAGATGGTTGGTGTAAAAGTAGAGGAGGCAGTGGACAGGGCAAGATGGAGGCAGATGATCCACTGTGGCGACCCCTAAAGGCAGCAGCTGAAAGAAGAAGAAGAAGATTCATGGGTATGTTATGAAATGTTGATGTAAGACATTATGATTGTGTTATGTTCTCATCCTGTAACTGATCTATTACCAGTAAATAAATAATAATAACAAAATTTTGAAATCTACATATTTGTGTTCGCTTATGTGCTTTACATACCAAATAAATATGACAACAGCATCGTGAAATCACACAAGTAACAGAGAAGATCAGCAACATGCAAAAATAGCCTTAAAGGTTTAACATGCACACAGTGAAATACATTATATGTCCAAAAGTTTGTGGACACCTTCTGAAATGAAGGTGTTAATAGTGAGTTTGTTATGCAGTAACAGCCCCTGCTCTTCTGGAAAAGCTTTGCACTAGATTCAATTCAAGTTTATTTGTATAGCGCTTTTTACAACAAAGTTGTCACAAAGCAGTTTTACAGGAGTTTGAAAACATACAGTTATAACATATATCCCCCAGGTGAGCAAGCCAGAGGCGACGGTGGCAAGGCTCCCTCAGTCTGGAGGAAAAAAGCTTGGGAGGAATGAAGACTCACAAGGGGAGACCTGTCCTTCTCTGGTCAAACAGTATTTACAAATTAGTAAGCTAAATATAAAATAGAAGCTAAGAGGATCTCTGTTTGAAGACTGGATGGTAAAGCTTTAGAAACTGCACTGGTAGAGTCCCATCCTATCTCAATGCTGGTACATCTGGATGGCACAGTGATGTAATTGAGGGTGTTGCAGTTGGCACAAATGAACAGGAGAGTGGGTTGGTGATGGTGAGGAGGAGGCCCTGATGGTCAGTCTTCCAACAGCGTTCAGCAGGATGGGAGGGCAGTCATTATCTCAGGAAGAGTAAAGATACAAAATTAGTTCAGCTCAGGAGTATGACTGTAATAAATATGATTTCCCCCAGAGTGTGGCTGGTGACTCTGGCAGATCTAACTATAACAGCATAAACTAAAAGGAGAGAACCAGAAGGTAACATAGATATGAGAGTCCCCTGAGACACTGAGATCCCCCCACTCCACTGTCAACAAACCTGTGTGATCACGTGAAGTAATGGGTCAACAGCATCAACATTTCAGTTTACCATAAGCCTCTATGTCCATGAACCCCTGGATCTCCTGCCTTTATCTAAAGGGGAAGGCTAATTATTGAAAGCTAACTAAATATGTTTTCAGTTAAGACTTAAAGGTTGAGACTGTGTCAGAGTCCCGAACATTAACTGGGAGATTATTCCACAATTTGGGGGCTTTGTGACACAAAGCTCCTCCCCCCATTGAAGTCTTCTGAATTGTAGGAACCAGTAGAAGACCAGCATCTTGTGGTCTGAGTAAATGAGGCAGTTCATAATGGGAAATAAGATCTTGCGGGTACAATGGTGAGAAACCATGCAGGGCTTTATATGTCGATAAGATAATTTTATAGTCAATACGGAATTTGATAGGAAGCCAGAGTAATGCTGATAAAACTGGGATGATGTGATCAAATTTCCTGGTTTTAGTGAGAACTCTAGCTGCAGCATTCTGAACTAATTAAAGTTTATTTAGGTTCCTCTTGGAGCATCCTGACAACAATCCATTACAGTAGTCTAGCCTTGAAGTTATAAAAGCATGTACAAATTTTTAAGCATCATGTAGGGATAATGCATTTCTTAACTTTGAAATATTTCAGCGGTGGAGAAACGCTGTCATTGTAATATTACCTATGTGTTGATCAAATTTTAGATCTGAATCAATCGTTAACACCAAGATTTTTAGCTACTGAACAGGTATTACAGAGAAGTTAGCAAGATTCAGCATTAAATCTGAGCATTTATTCTGAGCAGCCTTTGGACCAAGTGTCATGATTGGCCCCTCCCAGTCCTGTCCATGTGTTCATGTTTTGGTTTAGCCCATGTGCATTTGTTTTGGTTTAGCCCCCTTGTTTCGTGACTCCGTCCCTGATTGTTTTCCGCCTGTCCCTTGTTTTCCCTGTGTATTTAAGCCCAGTGTTTGCCCCTTGTGTTGGCTGGTCTTTGTTGGTGTTATCTGCTGTGTTGGATGTTCTGTTTGTACTGTTTGTTGATTAGTGTTTGTTTGGTGTGTTTCTCGTCGTGTCTAATTCTTGTGCGATCCGTGTTGGCTCCATGACCCTGGACTGTCTGGACCCTGATTTTGGATTTGCCCTTAATAAATCTCGCTTATCTCCGCATATGCGTCCGCCTCCTCGCTCCCCGTCACACCAAGAAGGAGAACTTCTGTTTTATCTAGGTTTAAAAGAAGGAAATTCTGCAGCATCCAGTTTCTTATATCTTTTATACAATCTTATATTTCATTTAATCTGGATTTATCATCTGGTTTGGCTGATATGTACAGCTGTGTATCATCAGCATAGCAGTGGAAACTAATTCCATGTCTATTTATAAGCCTAATGTAACTGTAAACATAATGGTAACATGTATAATGTGAATAACAGAGGACCTAAAACAGAACCTTGTGGAACTAGGAATTATATTTCACTTCTGTATAATTAGATGATACATTATTTAATTGTATGAACTGAAACCGATCAGTGAGGTAGGATGTGAACCAGGATAATGCTATTCCTCTAATTCCAACCGTGATCCCAAGATCATTTGTTAGCTTAACTAGAGCCGTCTCTGTGCTGTGGTGGGGCTTAAAACCAGATTGGAATTTTTCATATATGTTGTTCTTATGTAGATAGGATCAGAGTTGCTGGGCTACAACCTTTTCTAAAATCTTAGAAATAAATGATAAGCTGGAAATAGGTCTGTAGCTTGACAATTTGCTTGGGTCAAGATTTGGCATCTTTATCAAAGATTTAACCACTGCTAGTTTGAATGATTTGGGTACATGACCTAGGCTAAGAGAATAATTAATTATTGTTAAAATGGGTTTAATTATAGCTGGTAATACTTGTTTAAATAGGTTTGTTGAATCATGTCAAGTGTGCGTGTTGCAGAATTTGAGGAAGATATTATTTTTTCTAGTTCTGAGTGCTGAAGTGGACAAAATGTTTCCAGTCTCTCTTCTATAACCACATTTTGTGTTGTTTCAGCCAAACCAGATAATGGGTAGGTTACTTGTATCAGTTGAACTTTTTGTTTTGCTATAGTTGGCAGGTATTTTAGGTTCAGATCCTGACTGGTTTTTGGTAAGCTTTGCGATTGCGCTAAATAAAACTCTAGGATTGTTTTTGTTGATTGTGATGAGTGAGGACAGGTATGCTGAGCGTGTTTTATAATTGCCTTTCTGTACCTGCTAATGCTGTCCTTCCAAGCAGAGTGAAATACTTCCAGCTTGGTTAGTCGCCATTTGCACTCTAATTTCCATATTGTCTGTCTTAAGGTGCGTATTTCATTGTGGTACCATGGAGCAAGCTTTTTCTGTTGCATCATTTTAATTTTTATAGGTGCAATGTTATCTAAGGTTGATAGGAACATATTTTCTAGACAGTCTGTTAATCTGTCTAGCTCTGTTGGGTCTGATGAAGGAAAAGCTATGGTTGATAAGTCTGGAATGATTTCAAAAAAGTGTTGAGCTGTATCTGGCGTTATTGCTTCATTCAATAACGGGGTGATGTATATACATTTTCACTAAGACCTAGTTCATATGAAATTAGGTAATGATCTGAAACTAGTGAAGTTTGTGGAAGAACAGTTAGATTATGTATGTCAACACCTACAGTCAAAACTAAATCTAAGTGTGATTACAGTAATGTGTAAGCCCTATTACATTTTGAGAAAGGCCTACAGAGTCTAAGATAGATCAGAATGCCTTTTTAAATGGATCTGCTGTGTTCTCAAAGTGAATATTATAATCTCCTGCAATTAATACTTTCTCGGTGCTCACTGCTAGATCTGCAACAAAGTCACTGAATTCTTTTAAGAATTATTATTATTTTTAATATTATTTGTGGTTGGAGTGGTTATGTTTATGAAAAGAATTTCAAAAGAATTGAAAGTGAGATTGTGTTTGTGATTTTTGTCTAATGAATTTTTATAAATGACACATATTGCCAGACAGTCTAGGGCTATGTACATAATTATAACCTACAGGGGTGGCTTCATTTAATGAGAAATATTCATCAGGTTTAATCTATGTTTCTGTGAGACATAATACATCAATTTTATGACAAATTATTGAGAGCCTTAGAGTTGAGTGATCTTATATGAAAGAAACCAAACCTTAGTTCAGAGATGCTGCAGTTAGACAATCGATGTGATATTTTTATATTAATAAAGTTATTTAAACAAACTGATGGAAATTTTCTAAGTTTGTGTTTAATTCGGGGCAGTGAAACAGTCTCGATATAGTTGTACCTAGGTGACATCTCAAGGCACTGAGTAGACGGTCGGTTTAGCCTGTTGGTCTGCTGCCTGGTCCCAGCTCTGGACAGGCAGCAACTGCCTATCCTGCTGTGCCGACTAACTAACAGACTATGGGCTATGCTGCACGATAGCAGAGCGGTGCCCTCCCACGTGGGGTGAACACCGTCTCACCCTATGAGACCAGACCTCCCCTCAAACTTGGACCAATTATCTATAAAGCCCACATGATTTTCTGCACACCACTTGGACATCCAGTAGTGTAGCGCCCAAAGCCTGCTGTAAGCTTCAGCACCCCGTCGTCTTGGAATAAGGCCAGAGTATATTACGGCATCGGACATCGTATGGGATATTTTGACCACCTCTTTAATATTACTCTTAGTGACTTCAGACTGCTGCATACGAATATCATTGCCACCTACATGAACCACTATCCTTGAATATCTATTCTTTTCTAATAGCTTAAGGCTGCTGCTAATATCTGGCGCCCTGGCTCCTGGTAAGCAGATAACTCTCGCTGCTGGTGCCCCTAAAGGAGCAGCTAGTTTCATGTGTCGCACAATAGAGCTTCCTATAACCAGAGCACCTCTGACAGGCTCCTCGGTGGGTGTTTCACCAAGTGGAGAAAACCTGTTTGACTCGTGAATAGGTGGAGTGTGGTGCTTAGGTGGGCTAGCTTTAGCTTTAGCTTTGTTACTATGCTGCCGAGACGTCACCCAGTCGCCCTGCTGCGGGGGCTCTAATGCTGGAGTTGGTGGGGCACTAACTCTCCTTAAGGTAACCAGGGTAAATAACACTGAACTCTACTCTCTATCCCTGATTAAGCCCCGGATACACACCTTCATCACCAGAGTAGAACTTAACTGGCACTTCTCACAAACTGAACCACTATTGTTATCACTAGTGGTGGAGAGAGGATTATCACTACACATGCCACAATCCACACAAGTAAAGACAGCCATAGTAGAGGATAGAGGCACTTACTTCTTCAGTGGATTTAAATCTTACCACCAGCTTTTGTTGGAAAGTTAAACTGTTTTCTTCACTCTCTATAGGAGGTAATCCTGTGAAAACAGCCTGTAAGGGTCTATGGATGGTTAGTATACAATAAAAACAGAGAAAACAGATTAAGCAAACAAATGTTAGAGTATTGCTGTGAGGATTTGTTTGGGCAGTAGTGAGGTCAGGTACTGTTGTTAGATGGTCAGTTCTGGATCACTCCAACTCATCCCAAAGGTATTGGATGGAGCTCCAACACTCCAGAGAATACAGTTCCACTGCTCCACAACCCAATGCTGAGGGGCTTTAAACTCTTAGTACTGGGCATAGTGACCTTAGCATCATGTACAGCTGCTCTAGAGCATCCCATTCTGTTTGCATTGGTACTATTGCAAAGCATACTAACATAGCATTCATCAAGCTGCAAATGTGTGTTTAACTATATAGGCAACAAATGTGTACCGAAGGCTGCACCAAATTCAGCTGAACAGAATTCTAAGTGCTTTCTTGAAGATTCTCTCCCACTTCTTTGCAGTTTCTGGTGGTCACACGGCATTTTTATCAGCTTTTAGGTGCTGTTAATAAAACCAGCAATTTCACTCCCAGACACAAACACTATATTTGCCCTGTGATATTTGAGATTTGAGGAGAGTTTGATTAGATCCCACTGTTCATTTCAGCTCTAGGAACAAGAAAAGCAGTGAGCGATTCATTTTTGTATGTTTGTTTATTTTCCTACAGGAAAAGATTCATGTATTCATATAGCTTTGGACTGAACTGAGTTTTCAGGTATGTGTGGCCTGGAGGATGTAGTATTTGTTGGACCCCAATATCTCCAGAATGATGAAAACAAATGTTTTATCAATTTTGTTAGACAAGCTGTATGTTTATCTAATTTTTATTCCGACTGTACTTTCCCCAGTAGGTCCCCCATGAAATGAAATAGCCCTGGGGCTGTCAAAAGCTTTATATAAAGATTTTATAGATATCAGCCATGTGGGTGACTGCAGTCAAGGAACAGCATCTATGATGCCACACGGACTAGCTCAGCAGGGGGAACCCAATGTATTCCCAATGGTTTATGTCATATTTGCATAACACATGCTGGGTTTTGTAGTTAGAGAACACTGATGGACAGGATATGAATATAAAGCAGCAGGATTCATCATATCGTTGAACTTGGACCGATCATCTTGGCTGTGGTTCTTTTAGGGAATATGCTTTAAACTTGTTTGGATTTGCTGTCAGAGTTCTGGCATTTAAACATCATCATTAGCCTCAATAAAATGCATCAGCATGTATAGTCAGTGCATGTAAGGAAGATGCACAAGTCCTCCATTGTGTTGGATGCACTGATGTTTTCCAGGTGGGTGTGCATGCTTATTCAGAGCCCAATTAGGAGTTATTATCATTTTGATTAATCAAAGTGATAATAAAACACTGCAGGTGTGGCTCATATTGAAGAATCCAAACCTGCCACAAACCAGGGAGCAGCCTAATGTCTGAGGAATTAGTTTGTTTCTTCTGTGCAGGTAACAGACATTTAGCCAGCTCGTTAAACAATGGACGGTCATGATTATAAAAGCTGGACTGGTGCCAAGATTAGGCCCAGCCTATACAGACAAGAGATAGGTATGACAAACATGACCATGTAGGCAAAAATAGGCAGAGCAGAATGTTTTAGGTGCAATCACATCACCTGCATGGTAAAACAGTCGTAGTACTGAATATCACTGTTGTCAGAAGAAAAAAATCATACCTCTGAAATGGTAACTTTAATAGAAAAGGAAAAAACCTACTTTACTTTTGATGTAAGTTAATGGAACCAGACATTTTTCCAAGTCATTTTTTGACAGTGTCTTTAGTCTATTCTTCATTAAATGAACACACAATATAAAGAGCAAGAGGCATTTTCAGATGTCAAAAACTGAAAAACAACAAAAATGGAGATACAAGGTTTTCTTCCAACAACAGCAATATAATAGTATATAATACACACTAAACACATTACAGAGCAGTACACTCCTTTAAAATTCATGTGTTTCATGCTTGTCTAAAAAAGGAAGCTTATGAGGCAGATCTCAGAATTTCTAACTTTGTTTGATCACATTCTTGCCAAGTGAATGCATTGGCATCATTAAGAAATCACTTATTAACAGAGAAGAGCAGATAAAACAGCAAAAGCCGTCACTTTTGTGTCAGCTTTAAAGACAAAATTCTTGTTTTCCAAATTGTAATGGTTTTGTCTTTTTCCTCACATCTGATTCGTTACCTGTGTGCTATTGTCATTTTTTGTTGTTGTTGTTGTTGTTGTAAAAGCTTCACAATATGGCAGAAAACTGCACTGAGGTTTCACATTGACATTAAGGCTGGGCCCAGGTTATGTGTAGCACAGCAGAGTTTACCAGAAATGAAATATTACAGGAATATCTCTAAAGCTTTGCTCACTGTTATCACATGAACATTTTAAACATTTAATCTCTAATCAACTCCACTCAGCCTGGCAACATTTTACATAATTAACTTTTAAAGTGCTTTTTGGTATGTTTTTAGTTGTTTCATTTTTGTTATTATGCCCTTATTTAATTTAGTATTGTTTTACATCTTTTATTTTTTAATTTATTGAATTAATTATGTTTTTTATATTTATTTTAGCTTATTTCTTAAGTTACTATATTGTTGTTTTAGATTTAAGTTTTTTTTTATTATTTACTACTATGACTATTATTAATTTTTAGCATTTGTTATTTATTTATTTTGCTATTTAACTTCTCAAGCCCTGATCTCTGTATTGGCACAGTTACATTCTGCTTCTTTCACCTACTAGAAAAGTCATATGATCTTCAAAATGGTATATTTGCAGGAGAAGAAAAAAAACTACATCACTCTTAATGTAAGTCAATGGATTTCTTTAAGATCCATACTTTACAAAATGTACACACAACATAATAAACAACATTTTCATATTATACCAAAAACAGAAAATCCACAGTTATTGGAACCCTGAATAAAGATGCATGAAAAAGGCCATGGAAATATGAAGTAGGTACTGTAGTTGATAGAGTGAACTGAAATTTCAGATGTTTCATCTTTTTTCCCCACATGGATGCAGCCACACCTCTGTTTCAGTGTCATGTGACTAAACACTTTGCTACTCAACACAGCATGTTTACTGTGACTGTAATCAACATGATTAATATTCTGCCTAATTTAAGCTCTTGTCTCTTTGTAAAGCGCTGTTTTTGCAGTTGATCCTGTTTGAATACTCAGCCTCTTGAGGCTGGGTGGTGTGTATTGCGGGTGTTTTGGTGTGTGAGGCATTTTTGCGGTGCTGGAGCGGCTCTCGGTGTGTATGTGTGTGTGTGTGTGTGTGTGTGTATGTGTGTGGGTGTGTGTTCACGCTCGATGGGGTTCTGGGCAGAGTTTGTAATTTCACACCTGACCACTCATCCACACCACCACCGAACACTTAACCGAGCTCACACACACACACACACACACATACACACACACACACACAGCAAGCAGGTTGCCATGGACACGACGCTGCTCGAACGTTCGCAGCTCTGTTATGTGAGTGTTTATAAGGGAGAAGAGAGGAGGAGGAGAATGTGTGTGTGTGTGTGTGTGTGTGTGTGTGTGTGTGTGTGAATGCATGTGGACAATGTGCTAGAAACATTTATGGCTGTTGTTGTCAGTTATAATGGCAGTGATGATGACGAAGGTGGTAATGATGACGATGGAGGAGGAGGATGGAGGAGGAGGAGGATGTGGAAGATGATGATGGTGAAGATGTTAACAATTACAATGATGACTATATGATGATGATAACAATGACGCTGATGTTGAGGGTGAAAACGATGACGATGGTGATGATGATGACAATTATAATGAAGAAAAGGAGCATGTTAAAAGATGTCTTGATGACAATAAGGACAAGAAGCACTGGCCAAAATTGGCCTGCATTGTTCTTACTGTTTAGAGAGAAAAACACAGTGAATGGTTAATAAATATGAGGACAGGTGCAGAGCAAAATGTGCCTTGATGCCAATGATAAACACTCAAAAAAGCATCTAAAATCATTGTCCAATTTATGAAGGCTGTTGGTATCATATGTCAAGTCAAGTCAAGGTTTATTTATATTACGCTGTTTACAACAGGTGCTTTCACATTACAGCTTTTCTGAAAAAAATGGGACCTGAGCCCCCAGCAGCATCGCCAGTGGTGACAGTGGCAAGGAAAACATCCCTAAAAAAGGAAGAAACCTTGAGAGGAAGCAAGACACAGCAGGGGAACCCATCCACCTCTGGTCCACACCAGATAGCAAACAATAGCTCAAAAGCAAAATGAACAGATCATTAGGTTTTAACATTAGTATAAAATATTAAAACACAGTAAAGGGGAAAAGCAGCTTAAGCAATTGCTATTATTAAATATTCATATATGCGCAATGTGGTTATGTTGACAGTGAAGCTTATAATTAGGATCAAAATGAGCCACATGTTGAAGGTTACAGGAAATCAGTTTTTCATTATGGCATTCAAATATGATGATGATGATGATGATGATAAAGATGGCAGTGATGAAGAGGAGAATGATAATATCATTGATGATTACATTGAAATATCGATGATGTCAATGAAAAAATTATAATAAAGACGATGATGTAATCATGATGGTGGTGATGAACATTGATGATGTTGATAACATGATTATGATAACATTGATGATGGCAATGACAACGATGCGATCAAAATGATGATGACAGATGATTGTAAAGTTGATGATTGTGATGATGACAGTGATAACAATGAAGATGATGCGAATAACGACAATGATGGTGATGATGATGATAATGATGGTAATGGTCAAAATGATGATAATAAAGCCAATGGTGTAACCATGATGGTGGTGATGACAATAAAAACATTGATGATTTCGATAACAGTGATAAAGATGATTATGATATCATCTGTAATGGCAATGATAATTATGTGATGAAAATGATGACAGTGATTGTAAAGTTGGTGAAGACTGCTGATGGTGGCGATGACAATAATGTGATGACAGTGATGACAATGAAGATGATGACAATAATGACGGTAATACTTCATTTGGAGTGTTCTTTGTAAATGATTAATAAGTAGCAGTAGTGCATCATCCGAACACAATAAATATCTCATAGATGTTCTGTTGATACATTACTTACATTAAGTAGATGTTTTGTTAATATGTTACTTCCATTATGCCAAACCTAACCTTACCCAACCTTACCTAAGACCTAAACCTAACCCTGGCCCTAATCCTAACCCTAACCTTAACCTCAATCATAACCCTCATATGTTTTTGACATAGTGTTTGTTTCATCTAAAATGACCACTACAAATAAAATGTCCTCGAATGATGATATTAAAGAAGATGCTAATGATCATGATGGTGGGGATGGTGGTGATGATGATAAAAACATTGATGACATTGATAATACTGATGATGATTATCATAACATTGATGAGAGAAATGATAATGATGTGATGAAATGAAGACAGTGATCATAAAGTTGGTGATGGCAATGATAGCAATGGTGAAAATGATGGTGATGACAGTAATAATGATGAAGACGATGGTGACAGTTATGACAGTGATGACACTGATGATGATGATGATGATGATGATGATGATGATGACGACGATGATGATGATGTTGATACCAATGATGATTATGATAACACTGATGATGGCAATGATAAGGATGAAAATTATGACAGTGATCATGAATTTAGAGATGGCGATGATGACAGTAATGCAGATCTTGATGTCAATTATGATCATGGCAATGATGGTGATGACAATAATAATGATGAAGAAGACAATGACAATAATGACAATAATGATGTTGATAGTGAGTCTGATGATGACATATTTAGTGTATTTAGACCATCACTTTCCTCCTTTATTCTATCATGGGTTTGATGTTTTGTTGCTTGGCACCTGTCTGCATCCATCTGTTTTCTCCTTATTGCAGATGCTGCTGTCTTTGTACAGTTTGTGTTTATTCTCCATACTTTTGATATGATATGTGGTGCAGCTCATGAATCGTGCTACATGTTCTCCCTGTTTCTCTCTGTCTCTCTCTGTCTCTCTCTCTCTCTCTCTTTACAGAGAATGTTGCAGAGAGCAGGACTGGACAATGAGACAAAACCGAAAAAAAAAACAGATACAACAGAAAAGGAGGGAAGTGGAGAGATATTTTGAGAAAGAACGGATAGAATAAAGAAGAAGAATGGAGAGGATGAGAGCTAAGTATAAGAACAGAGAAGAGAGGGAGAGAGTGGGTGGAGAGGAACCTTTCTGCTATATCTCTCTCTCTCTCTCTCTCTCTCTCTCTCTCTCTCTGCATGATTAGAAGAGACTGGCTCATAGAGCACTGCACATTGATTCTGCTTCATGATCAAAAGTGACAAGGTGTGTGTGCATGGAAGAGTGAGAGAGAGAGAGAGAGAGAGAGAGAGAGGGAGGGAGAGAGACCTTTGCTTTATCACTGTGTGGGTGGCATGTCAGTCAAATGAGCTCAACTCTTATATCAAAGGACTAAAACCTGGACTGAAGCTGCTAACACTGCTTTACATGCTTGTATATGTGTGTCATATTTAAGAAAGAGCCTCTTTACTCCTTTCTGCACTGACTAAACAGATTTTAGCTGGCTGTTAGTTTACAATCAGGATGATTTTGGCACCATTAAATGCTGTCCCAGATTTAGAAACTAGGTGCTCTAATTGCATATTCAGATATATAGACAACTCCCCTTAAATGCCTGTCTGAACGACTCCCTCCGGGTTACGAAACATATACACGATCATGTACAGACCTCCTTCCCTTCTTTCTCCTTATTGTTCCTTAGAGATTTGACTGCCTGCAGATATTTAAAGGGCTTAAATTCTAAATTTTTCTTGTGTTTAATTTTTTCTCTTTAGGAGGTGTTCAGACGACTTCTGAAATGTGTCTCTTTTTCAGTGTTGTCTATGGAGCAAACTTGAAAGCACTCCTGTAGCCTGTGCAATGCACTTCGCACTTTAAACCAAATATTTAACTAGAAAACCCATCAACTTAAGTGCTCACCATCCACAAAAGACATTAGACGTCATCTATAGATTATCATATCACCAGTATCAAGGACACTTTCCAATATTGAGGCAAAGTTAGTTTTGGCTTGATTTTAAGTTTTGCAAAACTCCATACTAAAATTCCCACAACCTGAAGGTTTTCTATTATTACAATATATGTTGCAAAATGTTCATTGGTGTTCGACGACTCTGAACAGTGGTCAGTTTCTCAGTGCAGAAAGCTGCTCTGACATTTGCCTTTACTATAGCTATAGACCACAGAAAGCCACAGTAGATAATATGTGGCTTGAAATGTATACAGAGAAAGGCTTTAAAATAAAATGAGAAATCACTGCTGTCGGAACAAAACCTTGTATCTCCAAAATTTTATCTTTAAAGGAGAAGGAAAAAACATACTTTACTTAGAATGTAAGTCAATGGAATCAGACTATTTTCCAAGTAATTTTGGTCAATTTTCTGGTCTATTTTTTGTTTTTTTTTATCATGAAAGTTACATAAAGTTGTTCACATCTTTTTCACGTTTTCACATCTTTCTCAAAACAGTGAGTCTGTGAAGAAGTGATCAACTGATGCAAAGATCTATTTTAATAATTGTATATGAGTGGGGTATAAAAATTAATGTATGAACAATATTTATTGGTGCTTTTATTGCAACATGTGTCTCATATAAACCTGGGACCTCGCATGACTAGCATTAAAAAAAAACATTGTTGACTCATTCTGATTGGCTTCCCTATATAGCACCTGCAGAGAGAGCAATCTGGGATGAAATCTAAAACAAACTATTAGTTAACACTGAAAGTAAACTTCAGCAGCTCCTTCTGGATCCTTTGGAAGGCTGCAATGATACATTTGGTTCTCAACAGCTAGGAACAGCACAACGTTTAATTGTTTTCCCACATCTTCCACACCAGTAATGCAGCTATAGACTGTCTGCAGGAACACCACTCTTCTTCACTTCAACTGGAATGGGTGGAGCTAAAGTGCAATAGAGAGAATGGGCAGTCATATGTAAATGAGCTCATGATGGATTTCAGAAATGCAATATTTGCCGCTTAGGCAGTGGATGGCAGATTTTGAATAAACTTCATCATATCAGATCAAGTAATCTAGGAGATCTACAGCATGAATGGAGATCATAGTGGTGAAAAAAATCCTTTTTATAATTTTGACACTAAGAGAAACGTGCCCAGTTTATATAATAGTGCCCTAAAAGCAAACAGGGATCCATTTCAACCACATCCCCTGTTTATATGATATGTAAATCAATTTCATATGCAAACGTGAAGAAAAAGTATCCTCCAGTGACACGGCCCCTTTAAAGAAAGTACAGAAACACCAAATAATGGCAAGCTTAAGTCAGTTTTTTTGTCGAAGTTTTTGTTTCTTTATCATTTTATTACTGTGTATCACCTCTACGGAAAAGTGGAGGCATGTCTTGCCACAAAGGAAGCACACTGGAAGTAGTTAAGCTAAGATGAAGGCTTCATATCGCAATTGTAAGAGAAGGACTCTAATTCCCCACCAAACTCGGCTTTTGCTATTCAGTGCAGGCCCTTCTGGAAGAGGGGATGGAATTGGGGCAAATTCAAAAGGAAACACACTTTTCAATTGAGTGTAAATTGGCCCAGTATTATCTTCCCAAAAGTCCTTTCATACTCCGAAATTGACTTGCGCCACATTAAAATCCAATGTCATTTTCAAACAGTGCTGTCGCCATCGGAGGATAATGACTTTGCTTTTTAGCCGAACGGCGTTCCTTTTCATGGGTGCGTGTTTGAGAGGTGTCAGACCAGAACAATGTGATGGAACATTCTTTTACAAAAAAAAAACAAAAAAAATCAGTTGCCTGCATCCTGAAGCACAGCCCAGAGTGAACGCTCTGGATGAAAAGTGACGATTCGGTGACAAACGCCATTTTAACCATAAACATGATGCTCAGAATCGCCAGTTTCTGATTTGTCTCACATCAATATAATAACACATGCAAATTCTTTCATTTTTAACGCATAGAAGTCAAGAGTGAGTACTGTCATTTCCCTGCATGGTGTAATCACATAATTATTACATAATTACATACTTAATGACATTTATTTATTTATTTAATTTTTATTATTTACATTTTGGACAGACTCTTGCCTGCAGTTCTTTCCTAATTTGATATAAAACAATGAAAAAATATGGTAACTGTGCAAAAGAAGTCCTCAGAACAATTGCATATGAAATAATAATTTGAAACAAATTCATATTCTCTTTTTCTAGCTACAAACAAACACAGTATTGAGTGAAAGTTTGAAATCTAATCGTTTGACAGTATATATCTGCTTGTTTCAGTAAGCTATGAGATTACAGTTTACACCTTTGAACATTGTGTTGTGATGTTTATACACGTGCCTGCCAATGTAATGGTTACATGTGCACTAGGGGGCAGCCTCCAGTACAGAAAATTAGAGGAGTTTTGTTTTTTCCTCACTTCTCCAATGATGGGTCTGAATACAATTCTTAATGTCGCTCAGCTTCATCCAGCCAATCTTCGACCTGCTCCTTTTAGATTTTTTGGAAGTTCTTGCCCCCCCCCCCCCAGTGCTACCAAACATCCATCCATCCATCCATCCATTTTCCAAGCCGCTTCTCCGTCAGGGTCGTGGGGGGGTGCTGGAGCCTATCCCAGCAGTCTTCGGGCGGAAGGCAGGATACACCCTGGACAGGTCGCCAGTCCAGTGCTACCAAACAGCCAATCAGAATTTACTTACACAACTCTACAGGTCCCTCTCCTTGGATCACCACCTTATCGTGGTGGAGGGGTTTGCGTGCTTGAATGATCTTAGGAGCTATGTTGTCTGAAGCAAAAGCTCCTGGTAGGGTCTCCCATGGCAAACTGGTCCTAGGTGACAGGTCAGACAAAGTGTGATCCATAATAACCCCTATGAAGACACAAAAACAGGACTTGTGTACCCTGCCCGGAACAGGGTTACCGGGGCCCCACCCTGGAGCCAGGCATGGGGGAGGGGCTCACCAGCGAGCGTCTGGTGGCCGGGCATTTACTCATGGTGCCCGGCAGGGCCCAGCCCGAAGGAGTTACATGAGTCCCCCCTCCCATCGACCCACCACCAATGGGAGGGGCAGTAGTAGGGGTTCGGTGCGTTGTGGATCGGGCAGTGTCCGAAGGCGTGGGCCTTGGCGTTCTGATCCTCGGTTGCTGAAACTGGCTTTTGGAACTTGGAACGTTACCTCACTGGCGGGGAAGGAGCCTGAGTTGGTGCACGAGGTTGAGAGATACCGGCTAGATATAGTCGGGCTCACCTCAACACACAGCTTGGGCTCTGGGTCCAATCTCCTTGAGAGGGGCTGGACTTTATTCTTTTCTGGAGTTGCCCATGGTGAGAGGCGGCGGGCAGGTGTGGGCTTTCTCATAGCCCCTCGACTTGGTGCCTGTATGTTGGGGTTTTCTCCGGTGGACGAGAGGGTAGCTTCCCTACGCCTTCGGCACTACGCCATAAGCACTGACTGTTGTCTGTGCTTATGCACCGAACAGCAGTTCAGAGTACCCAGCCTTCTTAGAGTCCTTGGGAAGGGTGCTTGAAAGTGCTCCTCCTGGAGACTCTATTGTCCTACTGGGGGACTTCAACGCTCACGTGGGCAATGACAGTGAGACCTGGAGGGGTGTGATTGGGAGGAATGGCCTCTCTGATCTGAACCCGAATGGTGTTCAGTTTTTGGACTTCTGCGCAAACCACAGTTTGTCCATCACGAACACCATGTTTGAACACAAGGATGTCCATAAGTGTACATGGCACCAGGACACCCTAGGCCGCAGTTCAATGATTGACTTTGTAGTCGTGTCATCGGACTTGCGGCCATGTGTTTTGGACACTCGGGTAAAGAGAGGAGCTGAGCTGTCAACTGATCACCACCTGGTGGTGAGTTGGATCAGGTGGTGGGGGAAGATGCCGGTCAGACCAGGCAAGCACAAACGTATAGTGAGGGTTTGCTGGGAACGTCTAGCAGAAGAACCTGTCAGATTGATCTTCAACTCACACCTCCGTCAGAACTTTGACCAGATATCGGGGGAGGTGGGGGACATTGACTCAGAATGGGCCATGTTCCGTTCCTCCATTGCTGAAGCGGCTGACTGTAGCTGTGGCCGTAAGGTAGTTGGTGCCTGTCGGGGCGGTAATCCTCGAACCCGGTGGTGGACACCCCAGGTGAGAGATGCCGTCAAGCTGAAGAAGGAGTCCTACTGGGCATGGTTGGCCTGTGGGACACCAGAGGCAGCTGGCAGGTATCGACAGGCCAAGCAATCTGCGGCTTCAGTTGTCGCCAAGGCAAAAACCCGTGTATGGGAGGAGTTTGGTGAGGCCTTGGAAAGTGACTTTAAGTCGGCTCCGAAAAGATTCTGGCAAACCGTCAGGCGACTCAGAAGGGGAAAGCAGTGTGCCACTAGCACTGTATATAGTGGAGATGGTGTGCTGCTGACTTCGACTGAAGACGTCATTGGGCGGTGGAATGAATACTTTAAGGACCTTCTCAATCCCACCGACATGCTCTCCAGTGAGGAGGCTGAGTCTGGGGACATGGAAATAGGCTTGTCCATTACTGAGGCCGAAGTCGCTAAGGTAGTTAAGAAGCTCCTTGGTGGCAAGGCTCCAGGGGTGGATGAGATCCGCCCTGAGTTCCTCAAGGCTCTGGATGTTGTGGGGCTGTCTTGGCTGACACGCCTTTTCAACATTGCGTGGACATCGGGGGCGGTGCCACTGGATTGGCAGACTGGGGTGGTGGTGCCTCTTTTTAAAAAAGGGGACCGGAGGGTATGTTCCAACTACAGGGGAATCACACTCCTCAGCCTCCCTGGTAAGGTCTATGCAGGGGTACTGGAGAAGAGAGTCCGGCTTATAGTCGAACCTCGGATCCAGGAGGAACAGTGCGGGTTCCGCCCTGGTCGTGGAACACTGGACCAACTCTTCACCCTCTCCAGGATTCTGGAGGGTTCATGGGAGTTTGCCCAACCAGTCCACATGTGCTTTGTGGATCTGGAGAAGGCATTCGACTGTGTTCCCCGGGGTATTCTGTGGGAGGTGCTTCGGGAGTACGGGGTACATGGCTCTTTGCTACGAGCCATTCAGGCCCTGTACAAACAAAGCTGGAGTTTGGTTCGCATAGCCGGCAGTAAGTCAGACTCGTTCCCAGTGAGAGTTGGACTCCGTCAGGGCTGCCCTTTGTCACCGATTCTATTCATAATTTTTATGGATAGAATTTCTAGGCGCAGTCAAGGGATGGAGGGTGTCCGGTTTGGTGACCTCAGGGTCACATCGCTGCTGTTTGCAGATGATGTGGTCCTATTGGGGACATCAGGCCGCGAACTTCAGCTTTCGCTGGATCGGTTTGCATCCAAGTGTGAAGCGGCTGGGATGAGAATCAGTACCTCTAAATCCGAGACCATGGTTCTCAGGCGGAAAAGGGTGGAGAGCCCTCTCTGGGTCGGGGATAGGCTCTTGCCTCAAGTGGAGGAGTTCAAGTATCTCGGGGTCTTGTTCACGAGTGATGGTACAAGGGAGCGGGAGATTGACAGGCGGATTGGTGCTGGGTCAGCAGTGATGCGGGCTCTTTACCGGTCTGTTGTGGTAAAGAAAGAGCTGAGCCATAAGGCAAGGCTCTCGATTTACCGGTCGATCTACGTTCCCACCCTCACCTATGGTCATGAGCTTTGGGTAATGACCGAAAGAATAAGATCGTGAATACAAGCGGCCGAAATGAGTTTCCTCCGCAGGGTGTCTGGACTCTCCCTTAGAGATAGGGTGAGAAGTTCAGTCATCCGGGAGGGACTTGGAGTAGAGCCGCTGCTTCTTCACGTCGAGAGGAGCCAGCTGAGGTGGTTCGGGCATCTGGTTAGGATGCCTCCTGGACGCCTCCCTCGGGAGGTGTCACAGGCCAGTCCACCTGGGAGGAGACCCCGGGGAAGATCCTGGACACGCTGGCGCGACTATATCGCCCAGCTGGCCTGGGAGCGCTTCGGAATCCCCCTTGGAGAGCTGGTGGAAGTGGCTGGGGAAAGGGAGGTCTGGGCTTCATTGCTTAGGATGCTGCCCCCGCGACCCGAACCCCAGAGAAGCGGAAGATAATGGATGGATGGATGGATGGAAGAATAATTGCGATTTTGGAGGTGCACATTCAGCCTCTGCAAGCTAAGTTTTGACCAGCACAGCAATGACAGTGTAAATAAAACAGTATAAATAGGAGCCCTTACATTACCTTACATTGTTATTTACTTTTTTGATGCTAAAGCACAAGCTGATTTAGATGCCCAAAGTTAATGTGCATGCTGAATTATTTATAGGATATTTCCGAGCCGCACAATCACCGAATATTACTTTTTTATCAACCAGAGACACACAGACATACCTATAGCCTCATTATAGCTTGTTTTGACATGTCAAGGACAATATTGGATTGTGATACAAAAATATTTTAAGAGCATCTTTGCAGAAAAAGCAACCAACAGTACTGTCTTTGAAATACCATCAGCATAAACAATGAATCCATGCCTGTAACTACTGAGTCTGAGACCCAACAGTTTGAGACCGAAATACACATGCTTTGTAATTCCTGATTACACACACACACACACACACACACACACACACACACACACACACACACACTGTAACTAGCCTCTTTGCAGCCAATATTAGCTTTGGATTACATATCTGTGACACATGTTGGCTAATCTCCATGCATGAAAACATGCACACACACTGCATAGGTAGTTAGGTCTCCATTCCTAGATGTGTCACACTGCATATTCTCAACATGTACGGATTTGTGAACTACTCTAATCATAAAAAAGAAGATTACATAAATAAAAAAAAAATGCTGCCATTTGATCTGAGCTCTCTTATTACAATCTCTCTGCATCCATTTAGCTAATCACCAGTTTGCCTTCTAATCCTTCCTTACGGACGCCTGGCATTAGCAACCTTCCACAGTGCGGGGAGACCTTTTCTTTCCTAACATCAGCTCCAGCTCACTGTAGATACAAACAAGCCCTTATTTCCCAGCCACACACACACACACACACATATTTACACACGCACACCCTGAGCACACATTCGCACACTTTAAACGGATTAACCTTCATGCAGTCCAACATGGTCTGTTGCCATTTTCTCTGAGTCTAATTTGAGTTAAAACTAGCTAAATGCCACTCTCTCTCTCTCTCTCTCTCTCTCTCTCTCTCTCTCTCTCCATGCCCGGTCAATAGTTACCCTCGTTCTGTAGATATTCCCACTGCGCCTGTCCTTTACTGGCACTGGACAGCACACACGCTGCTAATTCCTACAAACACGGCTGCGAGCACTGTTTCATTCTGTTGTACTGGCCGATACTCCACTTTCTGACAGTGCTGAATCTGTGAGGCCTCAAAACTCAGTGTTCTTTAGTGTCTTTTCTTCAAACCACTGTGTTCTTAGTATTTCCCATTGCAGCAGAGCACATATATGTAGTTTGGACACCCCCAGTCCGAAGATGTTTGGATGATTTTCCGAGCGAATTTGACGCTAGAGCCACAGCATATCAGCAGTTTCACACCACCAGGTTCAAGCTTGTCGCATTCAGCGCATGCGCCAACACTCTTACTGTTTTTTTTCTTAGCGAGTGTTAGGCTAATTAACATTTCAGTTGCTTTATGTGGATTTCCACTAAATATGTGATAAATTTGCTTTGGGCTAACATCATATTTTAAGCTTTAGGCTAAAACAAACGTTGGTTTGAAAGCATATAGAGATTGACAGGATTACATGAACTACAGCTCATGTAAGCTGGATAGACCAATTGATTATGGAGACATACGTGTAGCTCAGTTAACTTACCCTTAATACAGGGGCTTTATGTGTACACTTACATTACATGTGCAGGAATACAACTTAATTAGGTTTAAACTGAGAATAATATTAAGCTTTAGGCTAAAACAAACTTTAGTTTTTGAATGTATCCCCCCAAAAAGGACATTGTTTACATGGCAATAGCTGACTGTCATACTGTTCATGTGTTCCACTAGCCTGAAACTAGAGTTATTTAAAAAACTAATAATAATTATATATATATATATATATATATATATATATATATATATATATATATATATATATATATATATATAGTCACACATCCCTTTAACTCATTTGAGGACAACATTTCCCAGCAGCATTTAGGGATCCAGTTATGAGCAGTTATGGATGATTGTCTTTTTGTGTTTTTTGACCTTTGCCTTGTCTTCCCATTTCTCCAGTTTCTGCCTTATCCTTTTGTACTGTTGCCTTTCGTATTGGATCAGTGTTTTGACTTTTTGGACTGTCTTTTGACTGCGATTCTGGTTTGTCCTCTGGCTAAGATTAAACCCTACCTTTTACAAGATCTGCACACATCTGAGTTCTGTTTCCTCATAACATAAAGCTTATTTATATATTATATTCCATACATTAAACTGCAGCTCAAAGTGCTTCACAATACAAAGGAATAAACAGAGGCCCCTGTTTGTTTCAACTCCGACCTCTGGGAGAGCTTTTCTCATGTCCTGGAGGAGGAAGGGGACATGGAATCTAAATGGACCCTGTTCAAAACCTCCATTGTGGAAGCTGCCAGGCATAGCTGTAGCCAAAAGCTTGTGGGTGCCTGTCGGGGCAGTAACCCAAGAACATCCTGGTGGACACTGGTGGTGAGAGGGAGGGCATCAAGCTGAAGAAAGAGGCCTTTAGGGACTGGTTGGCCCGAAGGACTCCTGATTCAGCAGATAGGTACCGATACAAAGGTGGCAGCCGCAATGGTGGCAGAAGCAAAATCTAGGGCATGGGAGGAGTTTGGTGAGGCCATGGATAAAGACCTTCGTTCGGCCTCAAAGAGGTTCTAGACAACTGTCCGGCAACTCAGGAGCGGTCAGGGTGGTTGCCCCCAAGCTGTATTTGGCAAAGGTGTAGAATCTTTGACTTCAAATGAGGATATTATCGGTCGGAAGGATCACTTTGAGGAACTCCTTAATCCAGGAGATGTGCCTCCCTCATGGGAGTCAAGGCCAGAGGCTTCTGTTGTTTCAAGTTCCATTTCCCTGGTGGAGTTCACTGATTTAGCTGGTAAGCTCCTCAGTGGCAAGGCACCAGGGGAGGACGAGATTCATCCAGAGATGCTTCAGATTCTGGATATTGTGGGGCTGTTGTGGCTAACATGCCTCTGCAATATTGCATGGCCCTCAGGAACAGTACCCTTGGACTAGCAGACCGGGGTGGTGGTCCCTGTTTTTTAAATGGAGGACCGGAGGGTGTGTGCCAACTATCGGGCTATCACACTGCTCAGCCTCCCTGTGAACGTCTATGCCAAGGTGCTGGAAAGGAGACTGATAGTTGAACCTCAGATTGAGGAGAAACCATGTGGATTCCGTCCCAGGTGTGGAACAATGGACCAGCTTTTCACCCTCTCACAAGTTGTTGAGGGGGCAATTGTTGAGGATTTGCCAATACAGTCTACATCTGTTTTGTGGACTGTGCTGTGAGGCTGTGAGAGGTGTGTTCATAAACTCAGCATTAAGTCAGACTCAGCATTAAGAGACTCTGCCAGGGCTGTGCCCTGTCTCCACTCCTGTTCATGATATTCATGGACAGAGTGTCAGGGCATAGCCAAGGTCAGGAGGGCATTATGTGTGGAGGCCTGAGGGTGGCGTCTCTGCTATTTGCAGATGATGTTGTTCTTTTGGCTGAATCACATGGATGCTTCCAGTGCTTGCTGGAGCGGTTTGCAGCTGAGTGTGAAGCAGTTGGTATGCAGGTCAGCACCTCCAAGTCTTAGCCCGGAAAAGGATGGCATGCCCAGTCCAGACAAGGGGAAAAGATCTGTGCCAGGTGGAGGAGTTTAAGTATCTTGGGGTCTTGTTCACGAGTGATGGAAAAGAATGAGATCATGAATACAAGCAGCGGAAATGAGCTTTCTTCATAGGGTGGCGAGCTGCACTCTATTTGACAGAGTGAGGAGTTCAGTCATCTGGGAGGAGCTCAGAGTAGAGTCGCTACTCCTCCTCATTGAGAGGAGCAAGTTGAGGTGGTTCGAGCATCTGATCCAGATGTCCCCTGGATGCCTCCCGGTGGGGGTGTACCAGGCACGGCCTACTGGGACAAGACACCAGGGTTGTCCTAGGACCCGCTGGAAGGATTATATCTCCAAGTTGGCCTGGGAGTGGCTTGGTCCCCGGTAATGAGCTGGAGGAAGTTGCAGGGGACAGGGTCATCTGGGATTCTCTGCTCTCTCAACTGCTACCGCGACCCTATCTGGACTAGCATTTAACGATGATGATGATAAATAGCAGAAAAAATGGATACAATAATAATAATAATAATAATAATAATAATAATAATAATTATAATTAAAAAGTGCAAGATAAAAATATAAATAAAAAGGAAAAAAATACCATAAAAATGCAACTAACAAAATAAAATTAATAGCAATATTACAATAAGAATAAAGGAAACAAAAATGCTAGCTAAATGCTAAAGTAAAGACATGTTTTTAACTGTTTTTTTTGTTTTGTTTGTTTTTTTTTTTTTTATATTCACAGAAATGCTGGGGAAGGCAAAAAAACAAAAAAAGTATCTATCTGCATCCACAAGGCACGTGCAAAATAAATCCCAGAGCAAAGAAATTCTGGGCATATCATTCTTAAAAAAAGTATAAAAGGCTTTATTGAAACATGGCCATTGTTCTGTGTCCTAATGAAGGCCTGAGAAGCCCACAACGCCTTGCCATATTTTTATATTTATTGCCATTTTCTAGCATGCAACCATTTCTTTTTTCTGCTCCCATGCCCCAGGAGCACCTGTCTTTTCATTAAATTTTTGTGTACCTCTGTAGCACATTTTATTTTCTGTTATTGCATTGCATAAACCACTGTCTCATCATCTATCAGCAATGACTATCACAAATGTACAAAGGTGCAAAACCATGAAGAGATTTAAAAAATAGTAGGAAAGATGATTCTAAAAGAGACAGGCAACCAGTGCAGTGATGCTGAAACGGCTCTAATATGACCTAATATAATATTGTTTTCTAGTCCATGTTAATATTGTTCCTGCTCCACTGTCATTTGACCATGGTGCCAAAATTTTTGTTGCTGTAGTACTGACATTGTCACAAATTTATTTTAGGAGGGGCCTGCTTAGAGGTTGAGGTGACCACTTAGAATGCATAATGTCAGATACCATGCTATACTGAGGCTGGCAACCACCAAATTCATCGTAGCCACCATGACCAGTGTCAGCATATAGATGATGAATTATTATAACTATATCAAATTATACTTTGAAACAGTGGAAAACTTTTCATTTGAGTAATCAGAAATCTGGGCGGGCTAGGCTTTCAATAAGGCAGCCTAGGCCCTCCAGGCCCTGCCTGCAACTACACCGCTGACAGACTATATGAAGGGCATCTATAGGACAAAGGAAGCATCACAGTTACAGTGCCAATAAACATCAAGCTCTAGTTTATTTCACTCTTCTCATATAGATTTAATGACTTTCAGCATCATTTATCATGTTTGGTATCAGCTCGTCTCAGCCCACAAGGAAACACAGTATTCGTGATGTCTTTGCACACAAAGCCATATCTGTCGGGAATTTTTAGGTTGTGCTGCATTCAGACAGAGAAAAAGTCTTGTTTTATGCTATATTCTAGTGAGCAATGGGAAAAGCTGTCTGCATTGGACATTGTGACCAAAAAATGAGCCTTTCAGAGGAAGATATATATCTGTGGGATTTCCACAATTGCCCCCTGGTTCTGGATTTGATTTATTTTAGTAATAGAGAGATGCTGAGTGGTGCTCAGAGACAGTGAGCTATGCTGGCTGTGTGGGCACCTTAATAATAATTGTGCACTTTTGAGAGGCTTCCAGTGTTCAGTAGCCTTTAGTCCCAGACATTTTGACCACATAGGTATGGATCTTGTGATGTGTGTAGTATGCTAAGGTTCTGTTTGAATTCTGCTTTCAGTCTAAAACCTTTCAGAAATGATTTTTTCTTTATGTTTTGTTAGTCAGCACCTATTCATGTATTGTCTTATAATAAGTTATTAATAACAATATTGTACATTTTCACCTCATGACAAATCCTTGCAATGTAATTTTCCCTGTAAACATTCTTCTTCTTTAGGTATCATTTTTATATTGAGCAGTTTGAGTTTGACTCCATTGGTAAGTAGACCTCACTAACTGAAATGAATGTCATAGCAGAGGAGAATAAACCTGGCTTAACGAAAATCAGTGATAGGTAATGTGAATGACATCATTGGAATATTATGAATATTATCCATTCTAACAGATTTTAAGTACAAGGCTAATGATGCTAGTGCATTATTAGTCAATGCAAGTCAGCAGGAAAAAGAGTTTCCAACCTTTCCAGGAAGGTTCTTTTCTTCTCAAATGATGTTAAGGGCATTTTTTTCCTCTTTTTCTGTTCATAGCAGATAAGAATAAACTTGGCTTGACAAAAATCAATGACAACTTGAAATTTACCCTGAGAAAGGCAGAAGTCTAAAGTCTTCAAGATCAGCAGACAAATGCCAATAGTATGATTCCTTAGCCTAGTCTTTTAGCTGGAATTAATCAGCTGATACCAAAATTCACTAAATCCACTTTTCCAATGTATGGTACCAGCTTTCTTGGTTCTCCGGTACTATTACCTGGTATTACTAGTACCTGGTACTATTTTTGGTATCACCTTCTTTGAGGTTCCAAGTGAACCGAGCCTATAGCAAAAGGTGATGTGGGAAAACTGCAGACTACTTATCGGATGGAAAGAATCACTAAACACGTATGCTAACATTAGTTACCAGCTTAGCATAGCCTCTTGCGTTGCCTTTGAAAAAATGAAAAAATGGTATCTTCGCAAGCGACATTGTTTGAAATCTAGTGAAAATATTCTCATTTGAATACTGTTGTGAGCTTAGTATATGATTATAATAATTATCCATGTAATTTCTAGAGTTTTTACTTGTTTTAAGAAAAGTTGAATTATTTCAGTATACTGGCAAATATTTTTTCTTATTTCAAACATATTTTATACCACAAGCAAAATCTCTTTCCCTGTATAGTGAATTTGCCTCATGAAAGAAGAAAAAATACCTTTTTATAAGTTTAAAACTTATAAAGAATATTAGACATATTGACTACATTCAAGATGATTTTACTTTCCAAGATCTAATTTTTGGCAGTGCAGTAAATCTATATAAGTGGAGAGTAAAATGAACAGCATATTTATTGATGCTCTCACTGAAATTCATGCTGTGGTACAGCTGCACTTCTGTTCAGCATGCGGCGGCCTTTAGAATCGGTTTGTTAAACTGAATTGAACCTCTCATTACTGCTCCATCTGAGACAGAGCCATGTTTGATTGTGGGGTAGCATCTTTCCGAACTGGGCTTTAAATAAAGTGCTGTTAGCATGACTTAAGGGCCGATGTAGCTCAATATCCAACAGTTCTACTACGTGGAGTGCAAAATGTGTAAGCCTCAATTTAGATATGTACAAAAAAAGTGAAGAGCGCCTCTGTACTGACAACCGAAACAAGATGTTTCTCGCAAAGGAATGCAAATTACTATCAACCCGCATGAAACACAAAGGTTTCAAATACACTTGACAATGATAAGTCACAAAAGACGTGTTCTAATGAGATGGGAACTAGAAAAAAAAAAAAGGAGACATTTTAATCTTTTAAATCCCAGGCAGTCGGCACATTGTTAGACAAACTGAATGTCAGAATGTTGAATTTCTTTCCTCTGCACTTTTTTTCATGAAAAAGGTTATTTATTTATTTCCGACTCCTGCGGTGTGTTGTAACGAGACGCGGGAGCTTTGAAGAGTTAGCCTGTCACACTTAATAGTTGGCCTTTCTGAACTCACTAAGCTGCTGCTCCCTACGGCTGCCATGCCAGTCAAGGAAGGGTTCAAGCGGGGTGCATTAAGGCTCACTAGCAGAAAGCTATGATTAAAATAGAGTGCATGGTGTGTACGTTGGAAGGAAGAAAAAAATTGACAGCACTGTGTTTCAAAGGCGTAGAGGGGAAGAGGAGAATATTTTAACACGGATTTTATCACAGCTTTATATGTAAAGGGGGGAAATTCCCTTTTGCTTGTCATCTGTCGTATCAGGAATGAGGTCTCGGTTACTTTTTTTTCTTTTTTGTGGCTTTTTGTAGGCCCACTGTCTTGTTTTACAAGAGCTCTTTTGCACAAATTGTCTCCTATAAAGGCTGTATGTACATTGCTCATATCTCAACACCATTTATCTCGAATTAAAATGTAACTAATAGTATAGAATAATATGTTTGAGTGTATGAACAACACCAACAAACACTGAGCTTAAATAATGTAGCCAGGAGCAAAGTGAGGGGGGAAAAAAGGTTTACACAAATCATCAGGTCTATTTACACCATACTGCTGTAATTAGAAGCTACGTGCAGTGGCTGGATTTAAAACATGCAGGACAATTTTAAGGGCTGTTTTATTGCCAAGATAAGAATAGCTATTGCATGAACAGACAAAAAAAAAAAAAAAACACCCTTAATATAATTTCAGAGGAAAACGCATTTCTTGGAAAGCTTGGACCTGGCTTCTTCCTGTTGACTGACATACACTGCTAATAATGCACTAGCATTGCTGGCCTTGTACTTGTAATTGTATTAGCAGAACTATTAGTACAATGTATTTAGCATTGTGCTAAATGTGGCAGCAGAATAACAGGCTCTACATTGAGCTGAAAATGTGTTTTATGGATTGTGTTGTGCTACAAATGTGCATTGAAACTGATTTTAAAGCATATTACCAGATATATTTGAGTAATTTATATTTATGTAGTAAAAATGTTTTAACAGAGTTTATATAAAAATGTGTATGCAGAGTTTATATTGTGTTAAATTGTTTTAGCAGAGTTTATATAAAAATGTATAGGCAGAGTTTATATTGTACTAAAATATGTTAGCTGAGTTTATATGGTATCAAAATGTGTTAGCAGACTTGGAATTGTACCAATAAAAATAGTATTACACTAAATGCAGCTGCGATTGTACAAAACATTAATTTGTTTTGTAGCATGCTAATAATGTGTTGGCAAATGTATAACTATACTATCATGACTTACACACTAAAAATGCATAAACATGGCTAAAGTTGTGCAAGTGAGCTTTATTGTATAGAAAAAAAGATAGGACATAGTCAGTAGTTTCACATCCAGTACATCAGTGTCCAACATGAATATTTCAGCCAATCAGAGCCCTTCGTTATCTCTAGGCTGTCTGTGTCACTCTCATTAAACTGGCCAAGTCATCAGGAAACCAGTGAAAATTGTTAATTTGGATCTCTCTCTCTCTCTCTCTCTCTCTCTCTCTCTCTCTCATATGCTTATTTTCCCAGCATGCTGAATAAAATGACAACTCAGAAACACCGTCTGGCAACTTATATGTCTTTACAATTGACTGACACCAAATCTCACCATTACACTCCCACCCCCCACCCTCTCTCTGTCTAATCAGCCACTGTGAGTCATATTTTAATGAAAATAAAATTAATTAATTAATTAAAAAAAAAAATCTGTCAAATGCCAGCACCCTTAATCATAACGAAGTGGGATGCAAATATAGACTTTAACAACGTCCCTCCTGTTTTGATTAAGACTGGGGAGTTATTCTCCTTCATTGTAATGAGAGAAAGTTAATTTGGGGGTTTGAGTGACAAGCCGCTGGAAATTGGTGTGTCTGTGGGGAGGTTATTCTCTAACCCTCTAACTCCCCATCTACATCTCCCCTAAACCCCACCAATCAACCCTGACCTGCTTGGCCTCTTTACCTGCCCTAACCTCTCTTCCAGTGAGGTACTGATCCAATATGCTGGATTGTTGTCAACACCAAAGCTGACCTTATTGGATGGATGTTTCTCAGTCATGGTTGTAAAACTATTATAGCATACCTTGTCTTACACTCCATTTATTTATTTATATATATTTGCCCTTTAGCTTTTATTTGCTTTTGTTTTTTTTTCTTCTATACATTAGATAAGAATCTGAGATGCCTAACATAAACCCCTACCCGTGTAAAAGTACTGTTACTTCAGTGAAAGAATGACACAATTAAAAATACAGTGCAGTGAAATTACACTAACATGCCAAACAGGCGTTTTAGGTATTTATTAAGTGTATGGAATGATCTTCAAAGTCCTGTGGTAAAATGATGGTAAGTTTCAAGACAGTTTAACTAAATTACACTGAAATGACTAACAGTATCACGGTTTCCCATGTGTTCCTTTGTCTGTTTCTTGCTGTTTTGTAGCCACGTGCTTTTTAGTCATAAGCTTGTTTTGTTTTGGTCCCTGTGCTCTGCCCTTTCCTCCACCATTCCTATTAGGATCCTCACCTGTCTGTAGTCTCTGTCTCCTCCCTCCACCAGGTGTTCTCCATTTGTTCTAGCCCTTTGTTTTAGTCAGTGTTTGTCTGGTTTACTCATCACTTTGTTAGGTTTAGTTGTTGTGTGACTACCGCATGTTCGGTTTGCTTAGTGTTTCTTTGTTAAGCTAAGTAGTTTGTTATTCTGTGTCAAATGTTTCTACTAGTATGTCTTGTTCATTAAAGTGTGCTTGCAAATACATCCAGCCTCACTGCACACACATGACAAGCAGGCTATAAAAATAGGCATAAATTAGTCACTAATAAAAACATAGATAAAATATAAGAGATTAGGTATAAAAGTGTGTGTGTATATATATATATATATATATATATATATATATATATATATATATATATATATATATATATATATATATGCATATTTATGTAGCATATAAAAGAGATTAAGCTGTTTTATATTAGCTGATAATAGACATTTATAACAGTTACAAAGTGGTTACAAAGCACATTTTTTTCTCAAAATTTTACTGTAATATCACATGTTTAAGGAGGGAAGTAATAAAGTAATAAAGTAACACTTCCTAATAGTGGGTAAGTAATATGGCATCAGTTTTAGGCAAAAATCTTTGAAAAAGTAGGGATGGCCAATCACAGAGTGCACTGTACTAAATACATTCAGTAATGTATTCCATAACTGTACATAAAAAAGTAACATATTCAGAATACATTTAGAAGAATCTCAAAAAAGCAGATGGGAAAAATCTGCTGGTATAATAACTAACACAGTTTTTCGCTGTTATTGGTTGGCAGTTTTCTTCATGTAATTATTCTGTCAATATGTTTTATGAAAAAAATCACTTATTTAAAAGAAATTTCTCAACATGATTTTGTCTCTCATTACTCGTTTCTCATCACCAGCTGCTCCAATAATCCCTGCTGTTTTTGGAAACAAACAATTTACCATTTCCCAATAACAGAATCTTGCAAATTTAACTATAAACTGTAATTTTTAGTTAATGATGTGTGTAACTTGCCACAAAACGCCTGCACAAGTACAGCACAGACACTAAGCTCACACATCAACTCAAAGGAGTTTAGTAATGCTGGGATCAATAACTGGCTCATCAGTTTGATTTATCAGTCTACTCAGGCTTTAGCAGGAACTTCAGTGTTTGAGAGAAGCCATTGTTTTTTGAGTTCTTCTTTTGGATATGATTTTAAATTTTTTTCTAAATTTAGTGTTCCAAAAGTTTTCAGAAAATTCTTTAAAAAGATGGTTCTTCAAGGGCTCTTTAGTGAAGAAAATTATGCCATATAGAACTGTGAAAGAACATTTAGCATGCTTAAGAGGTTCTTTGCATCATGAAAGGGTTATTCAGATTAATGGAAAATGTTCAGTACCTTCTTGAAAAGGGTTCTATATAGGGCCAAAATGTTTACTGTTACAAGCTTCACATCTTTATTGTAACAACAGCAGAACCGTGTTTGGTGCCATATAGAGTCCTCTTCAGAAAGGTTCTATATAGAACCATCTGTCTCTCTAAATCTGAAGAACCATTTAACCATGCAACAAACACCTTACAGAGGCAAAGAGTTTATAGTTCTATATAGAACCATGGTCTTTACTAAAGAACATTCTGAATTCTGCCAAAATACTGAATACAGATACTTAATATCAGTATTCTAAATACATTATCTGAAAACTTGAAATTTGTTACATCCCAATCTCATATGGCATAATATGATGGCACAAAATATAAAATTTTGTGAAGTAAACGGTAGAATCCAGTAAAAAAGAATCACTGCTTTTTTTTGTTTGTTTGTTTGTTTACAGCCTTCCTTCAGTTTTTATTCTACATAGTAAACAGGCACATACAGTAAGAGCAATAATTCACAACTATTCCAATAATTGTTAGTTTGAATAAGCTGTGAAAGTTCTAGTCTTTTAGCAAGTTATCGTTGTGACGTGTGTGAAGGGGGTGTGGTTAAGAAAAAAGGTAGAGGTTGTGTAGAAGAAGCAGTCAAGAGATGTTATGGTTTTTTTCTCTCAGACCTGCACTGAGTAGCCGAAGCTATTGTTTTTTTTTTACATTAAAAGTAGCCCCACCGAACTCAAATACCGGGTCCTTCACTCTTCTTTGTTTCCTCGTCCTCGCTATCTATCGCTGACCGAACTAACCCACAGCCCCGAGTCTCAGTAAGACCGTGAAGAAGCAAACTTTAAGTTTTACACTGGTGGCAGCGGTGACCGGCAATTATTGCATTGAACTTCTTTAGCGTGTTTTTGGTGTTTGACTGTAGAGCTGCTAGGTAGACTGTCAAACTTTTTTTCACATCTGCTTAAACTTTTACGCTACGAGCTGCTGGTATTTTGCTTGTTTTCTGCATTGTGAAATGGTGGACAAAGAGGTACAGCCTGCTCCTTTGCCACCACGCACAGCAGCTTCTGCTGCCGTGATGCATTCACAGCAACCCGTTTCGAATTTAACTTCCCGCTCTGTTCACGGGCGAGGGACTAGAGCCATTTAGTTCATGGATTCAGCGATTTGAAGTTGCTCTTGATGTTTCCACTGCAGTTAGAAAAGGCAAAGCTGCTCACTGCTAGACTCAGTGGCCCTGCGTTTGCATACTGGCAAAGTTTACCCCAGCGAGTGAAAACGGACTATGATCAAGCTAAATCTCGCTTGAGGGCTGTTTTTGGTCAAACCTCCTTTTTGGCTACTTTTCAAACACACTTAAATGCCCGCCCTCGCAGAAACCAGGAACCCCTCGAAGTTTATGCTGCTGATCACTAACTTAGTGGCTGAGGCTTTTCCCCAATATGGCCCGGAGGCACAGAGTTGTAAAATTTTCCGCCGCTTTGTTACTGGTTTAGACCCGTCCCTTCAACTTAAAATTCATGAATATGGGGCAGTCACCTTAGAGGCTGCACTGAAAGTGGCAGCCCAGTGTGAGCAAGCACAGTTAGCTTTGACGGTGGCTGCACAAACGCCTGTAATGACTGTTACATCACAAGCAAGCCACAGTTCAGTCTCCAATTGCTGATTTAACAGCCGCTGTTGCTGACTTGAAAGCAGAATTGCATGACTTGAGACAGACACATCTGAAACAGACTGACAGTAGACTGGACCGACTCGCACAGCAGGTTGCTGAGTTCCTGTGGGGGCTGCGAGACTGTACTCACTCTGTGCTCCTGCCATGCTCTGCTAATACCCATGGCTGCCCAGTTCAACATCCAGAGCGAGAGAGCCTTCATCACTGCAGCTGCGTCGACTGTTGTGTCACATCTTCACATGCTTCCACCAGAGGGCGTCAACCTCTTCGTGATGACCTCTCACCACCGTGGCATCGGTCTCCATCATCTGGGGGGACTGGCCATCCTACTGATCGTTCACCTTTTATGACAACAGTTCTGTCCAACTTCGAAGACCATGCCACCCTCTTCCTCGCCATTATGATACACATCACCAGCGTTCAGGTTACTGGGAGGACTTCTTTCTTCCCAGGCATCACCATGACAGGTATTTTACTCATCACTCCTCTGATACAACCCATACTTCTAAGCCATATAGTGCCCGGGCCCCATCCCCTGCCCCACGGTATGCATGAGCGAAACACTCTTCATCCCTTTCCCCACCCTCAACCTCACATAATCGGCCAGCTTGCCCTTCTTACTATTCTCCTTCATGCCATGTCCATTTTTCCATGCCACATGATACTGTAGACCCTCCCTCCTCCCAGCCTCGGGGAAATTATTAGAAGCTGGCATTGCGGGCCACATGTCAGCTTCTCCAGCTCAGTTGGCCCCTCCTCAAGCAGGAAGTGGTCAAGCTCTTGGAGCATTTTATCATAGAAGAATCTCATAGTCCTTGGTCAGCTGGTGCTGGTCCGGGAAAAAAGATAGCACCCCCTGGTTTTATCACCGACTTAATGATGTTACAGTTAAGGACTCCCATCCACTCCCTCGTGTGGATGACATTTTGGATTGGATAGGCTAGCTGGTGCCTGTGTATTCAGCACCATTGATCTCACTGCTGGATATTGGCAGATCCCACTTCACCCCCGAGACAAAGAAAAAACTCATTCTCAACTGGGACTGGGCTCTTCCATTTCCGGATGATGCCTATGGGAATTTCCAATGCCACCCCCCCCACCCCCTGAGCTTCCAGCACTTGATGGAGTTGGTTCTCCATGGCCTCCACTGGAATATTTGTTTATCTAGATGACATCATTGTGTATAGTGCTGATTTTACCCAACATCTCCAGCACTTGAGAGAGGTTTTCGTTCTGCTGGCCTCAAGTTAAAGCCGTCCAAGTGTCACCTTGCTTGCTCTTCAGCCACATTCTTGGGCCATCAAGTAGTGCAGGTGTTCGGCCTGACCCCTCTAACACTGAAAAGGTTGCATCGTGGCCAGTTCCTCACTCAGCTACAGAGGTGAGAGCCTTTTTGGGTCTCTGCTCCTATTATAGGAGATTTATAAAGCATTTCTCTCGCATTGCTGAACCTCGACTCACTCATAAAGGAGTGCCCTTCGAATGGTCTCTGGCTGCTGATGAAGCCTTCAAAGGACTGAAACATGCTTTGACCTCACCACCCATTTTGGCCTTCCCCAATCTGTCTGCTCCTTTCCTACTGTATACGGATGCCTCCCTTCATGCCATCGGGTGTGTACTATCTCAAAAGGTGGTAGGGAAGGAACATGTCATTGCATATGCCAGTACTGTATTTACTCCTTTTTTCTTGGCCTATGGACAGGAAGCCCATGTCCCAGTGGACACTTTGCTCAACACTCCTGATTTTGTCTCCTCAGGGTCAGTTGCGACTCCAGCTGCATATGCCTCTTCTCTGCGCATGCGGCTTAGGAAAGCCTACGAATCAGTTATGGCTTTCAGGGACAGAGCCCAAAAGCACCAGCGAAAGTACTATGATTGCCATTTCAACTATAGCCCCTATGCACCTGGTCACTTAGTTTTAGTAGATGACCCAGCCCACCACCGTAATAAGCTTGCCCCATGCTGGATTTGCTTTTATGAGATCTTGGGCCCAGTTGCATCAGCAATCCTTTGCCTGTTGTCTTTCGGGTACGTGACTTGGCCCGTCCACTAAATACGCCCAAAGTTCTACATTACAATCGGCTCAAACCTTTTTTCCCTGGCCCCCATGGCACAGCTGTCCAAGCTCCACTGTCCACTCCTCCTGTCCCTCCCACCTGTTTGATCTGTCCCTTGTGGCCTGACCCACCTGAGGCTTCTGAGCTGGCCCGTCCCCTTGTGGCCCCACCAAACATGCTCCCACGCTCTGAGCACAGCAAAGTCTCACATCCACCTTTACCCAGCCCCTTGACACACTCCCTTCCGGCACCGACAACCTCTGCCCCCCAAGAACCTGTTCCTGCTCCTCCAGGCCCTTCTCTTCTCCCTCAGGACCCATTTCCCGGCCTATCCCTTACCCCTGGGATCAGCTCACCACCAGAGTCCGGTGCCTGCACACCTCAAAGACTTTCATATATATTGATTACACTTACTTGTTGGTTCCTGTAATTGATGGGACTATTGTTGCTCTGATTTTGTGTTGATATTGGCCACATCGTGGCCTTTCTCCTCCCTTACCTGTTGACTTGTTATGCTTTTGTGACATATTTTCATTTCTTCTTTTGACTGTTTGTTACTAGTGCTAGAAATGAGGACATTTCTTTTTGGGTGAGAGAGTATATGTAAGAGCAATAATTTGCAACTATTCCAATAATTGTTAGTTTGAATAAGCTGTGAAAGTTTTAGTCTTCATAAGTTATCAGTGTGACATGTGTGAAGGGGATGGGGTTAAGAAAAAGGGGAGAAGTTGTGTAGAAGAAGCAGTCAAGAGATGTTTTTTTTTTCTCTCAGACCTGCAGCACTGAGTAGCCGAAGCTGTTGTGTTTTTTTTTTTTTTTACATTAAAAGGTACTCCACCGAACTCAAATACTGGGTCCTTCACTCTTCTTTGTTTCCTCGTCCTCGCTACCTATTGCCAACCTTCAACCTTCTGTTTTTTTTTCTCTCAGACCTGCAGCACTGAGAAGCCGAAGCTGTTGTGTTTTTTTTTTTTTTTCCACTCTTCTTTGTTTCCTCGTCCTTGTAACCTATTGCCAACCAAACTAACCCACAGCCCCAAGTCTCGGTAAGACTGCGAAGAAGCGAACTTTAAGTTTTACAATACTATATAAGACTTGGGTACTACTCGAAATTGTTTTTTCCCTCATCCCTATCACTCAGCCCTACTTTGTACATTCTCTTGAAGGGTAGGGTTTTGTTGAGATAGAGGGGGAGGGTGAAGTGTTAGGGCTACATGGCTCTCCAAACTGAGGTTTTTCAAGATTTCTCGTTCCACCTTAAAAAGTCCAGTAGTTCTGAAACCTGAGCCGCCAGAATGTAACTGCTGCACTATTTAAGGTGGAACAATAAGATTCAAACAAGAAGCTGGTGAATAGCTGATTTCAGCTTCATATTCCTGTGGAATTAGGGGTGGGTGATAATAAATACCTGCCCCCTCTTTGAAAGCATATGATTTCCTAAATGCAACTAAAGCCCAGCAATGAGGTTGTTGAACTTTCCCCTCCTCTGCTGTCACTGCAGATTGGCAGGGTGGCCTACAGAACACCACTAGTAGCTGTTAATGAAGTGGTGTTCATTTTATTTGAGGTTTATGCCATTTTGTGATTTCAACCACCATCCTTTATAACTCTGTTCCAAGGGGTAAGGAGACATTTGAAAACAAGTAGGGGTCAAAATAAGGCACTGGGTCTTCTTGGGACTATTGGACTTGGCTAAACCATTTTAGGTTGCGGTGGAATTTAGGGTGAGAATGTTTGTGCTTACTCCAAATATTCATAAAATATTTTACTATGCCCAATATCAGCATAATATCATAATACCATTTCTGGTATATTTAAATACCAAGTGCTTTGGAGTTTATACCTCAGGCTTACCTCAATAATACCTAGAACTTAAGGCATTACCAAAGCATTATGATTGTAAAATACACAGGAAAGCATAAATTCATTACATTCTTACTGGAGAACATGAAACTGAGTAAATGGAACTGGTTACCACCCATTTCAGCAATGAGATTTGCAAAAATTTAAATTAAGGCAGAACCTTTCTGCACTTGGTATCGGCTGATACTCCAAGTACTGTAATGAGTATCAGGAGGAGAAAAGGTGGATCATTGTATCTGTGCATCCCTACACTCTTTCTCAGTATGCAGAGAGGAAGAGTAAAAGAGAGCGATACTGCTGACAACCCTGTCCTGCACTGCTTTGGCTGCTCCACCTAGACCTACTTCTGGACTTCTGTTGGAAGTGAAAACTTAAAGTGAAACTTTGTGCTTCTGCATGCGCATCAGATACATAAGAGCATGGAAAACTGCCGACGTGTGCAGCGAAAAGAAGGAGAAGGAGAAGGGGAAAAAAATGATTGTGTCTAGTGGTCAGCACTTTCTATCGACTCTATTTCTGTCAACAGTGTTTTCTGTTCTCAGCCTTTGAGTGGAATTCATGTGGAACTCGCTTGCCCTCGCTTTCTGTCTCTGTCTCCATCTCACGTTCTTTTTCTCTACCTCCACCACTCTTTCCTCTCTCTCGTTCTCTTCCACTCATTTTTCTCTTTCTCTATCCCCATCACTCTCTTTCTGCATTAATTTCATTTAATTGTTTCTGCCCATTTTTCCCTCTTTCTCTTTCTTTAAATCTCTTTTGTTATGCTTTTCTGTCCCCAACAATCATTCTCACTATCTACCTCTACTGCTTTTTCCTTTCTCTGATCACCCCCACTCTCTCTTACTCTACCTCCACCACTTTTCCCCTCTCTCTTACTCTACCTCCACCACTTCCCCCTCTTTTTTGCTGTCTTTCTCTATCTCCACCTCTGTCTCCTCTGTCTTGCTTTCTCTTCTCTACCTCCACCATGTTTCCCCCTCTTTTTGCTCTCTCGGTCTCTATCTCCAACCCCCCCCCCTCTTGTTTGCTGTCTTTCTCTATCTCCATCCCCCCCCCCCTCTTGTTTGCTGTCTTTCTCTATCTCCACCACGCTGTTTCCTCTCTCTTGCTCTCTCTTCTCTACCTCCACCATGTTTCCACCTCTTTTTGCTCTCTCGGTCTCTATCTCCACCACCCCCCCTCTTGTTTGCTGTCTTCCTCTATCTCCACCACGTTGTTTCCTCTCTCTTGCTCTCTCTTCTCTACCTCCACCATGTTTCCACCTCTTTTTGCTCTCTCTGTCTCTATCTCCACCCCCCCTCTTGTTTGCTGTCTTTCTCTATCTCCACCACATTGTTTCCTCTCTCTTGCTCTCTCTTCTCTACCTCCACCATGTTTCCCCCTCTTTTTGCTCTCTCTTTCTGCATCTCCACCACTTTGTTCTCCCTGTCTTGCTCTCCTTTTTCTCTATTGTGTTTTTTCTATCATTGCTTTCTCTTTCCTTATCACTTTGTCCCCTCTGTTTTGCTCTCTATTTCTCTATGTCCCCCTCTTTTTTGTGTCTCTCTTTCTCTACCCACTACACTTTTTCCTATTTTGTTCTCTGTACCTGAACAACTGTATTTCTCTCTTTGTCTCTTTCTATCATCCCCTTCCTCTATGTCTCTGTCTCCACCACTCCTTCTGCTTTTCTTTCTCTCTCTTATTCTTTTCTCACTTTCTCCATATTATTCTTTTTTTATTTTTATCTGTTTATCTCCCTCTTTTTTGACACTCTTTCTATTTTTCATCCCCCTCTTCATGATTATCTCCCTCTCTTGCTTATTTCTCTCTCTCTCTCTCTCTTTCTCTCTCTCTCTCTCTCTCTCTCTCTCTCTCTCTCTCTCTCTCTCTCTCTCTCTCTCCAAGGTCATCTGTTCATGACACTTCCTGATGTGGTGTCATTATAAAGATTATACAACATACAGATAACCGCCGGTATGGGCTTGGAGTTGTCCCTCAGCAGCTGAAGAAAGAGTGTGTTTACAGTAAGTGCTCCAAACCACTTCATGTGAATGTTTGGCCTGTTTGATTTTGAAACTCTTAAACTCAAATATCACTCAGTTTGGACAAAGCTGCTTTTTCAATTCCGAACATAATACATGCTTAAATTTTATTAATGCAGAAGGTTGAATGTTATTGAAAAGCTGCAAAGGAAATCCCTGAATGTAATGAGCATGTACATTTTACCAAGAAGCTTCCACACCACACTGCCCCCCTTCTCTGAACTGTATTCAGATTCCCACTCAGGTTGTCACTGCAGCAGTGAGAGTCGATATCTGCAGGCAGCAGCTGAAATGTACAGTCCGTGGTGGTTATGAACTGTAGACACATTTTCATTTCATATGTTAGACAATTTATTCAGTGGTTATATTGTCTAGACAATTGCCTAGTAAGAACTAATATCTAAATTTAATACATATTATTCATGAAACATGGTGGTGGTAGTATCATGGTTTGGGCCAGGGCTGCCTGCCATCATTGACAGAACAATGAACTCTGAACCTTGCCATTACATTCTAATGTGAGCTGAAACCAAGAATGTGTGTCATGCAGCAAGACAACGACCCTAAGCACACAAATCATTCTACCAAATTCTACCATTAATGTTTTGGAACAACCAAGTCAAAGTCCTATAGAAATGTTGCGGATGGACCTGAAGCAACAGCTCATGGGAGGAATATAAAAGAGTTGACGCTGTTTTGTATGGAGGAATGGGTTAAAATTCCACTAAGCTAATGTTCAGGACTAATCAACAGTTACGAGAAACATTTAGCTGCAGTTATTGCCACTCACAGATACATTAAGTATATAAATAATTAAAAGAAGTATATTAATAATTAAATTAAATAGGGCTTGTTCAAAGGTAATGGGACATGCATTGTATGCTTTATTCTGTGTTTTTTTCCCAAGTTGTTAAATTCAAATAAAGAGATCATGCACTACAATTTGCAGAAAAAAAGCCTGGATGTAGAGGATGTGTTAACCTATTTACACTTAGAAATCAACAAAATGTGTAATTTGATCAGCAGTGTCCTCATTTTGAAAGATGACATTTCCTCAATGCACTGTATATGACTCTTATATTCAGGTGATATAACAAAAATAATCCAAACAGGCTGTTTCACATGTGCATTGATTTTGGACTAAAGGTCAAGGCCCGGCCTCTCACAGACCCCACTCCTTAACCAGAGCCATGCTTGCAGGCATATTATGTTAAGAATTTTAGGGATTTTCTGCTGGGTCAAACTGAATTCATATACAGTGTATTTTAATAATTAGTTGATGTTTACCCTGAGTGATGTTGTTTAATCCAGGTTTTGGAGTGGAGACGCCACGCACATACGCTCTCTGCATAGCAGGTCCTCCAAATGCCTTCCCCACTGGCAGCCTCTGCTCATTAGTTAAATAAGTTGTGAGCCTATTGATTAGACACATTTGAATTAGCCTTTCACCAAGGAGCAGCAGTGAGCAAGGCTGGAGGGCTCAGAGAGAGAGAGAGAGAGAGAGAGAGAGAGAGAGAGAGAGAGAGAGAGAGAGAGAGAGAGAGAGAGAGAGAGATGGTAGAAGAGAAAGAAGAGAGGGAAGTACAGGAGATAGAGAGAAAAATGAATAAAGAGACAGATTGAAAGAACACAAGTGAGACAGCGAGAAAGAGAAGGCGAAAACAAGAGACAGAGTACAAGAGGGACAAAAAGAACACAAGAGAGTAGAAGAGAAGAAGAAAGAGAGAGATTGAGGGCAAAAAAGAGAATGCAGAGGAGAGAGGGTAAAACTGAGGGAGAGACAGAGAGAGAGAGAGAGAAAGAGAACCAGAGAGAGAAAAAGACAGTGGAGGACAGGCAGAACTCTTTTTTTCTGAAGAAAAAAAAAAACAAAGTGCAAGAGACAGAAAAGGGGTGGAGGAGGCGAGATAATAGAGGAGACAGGGCATAAGAGGGGGAGAGAGAGAGCATGAAAGAGAGAGAGAGAAAGAGCACAGCAGTGATTGTTATGCTTGAGCTAGCTGAAGAACTTCACCTGCCGCAGAGTCTGGTGATCCAGTTCTGCACAGTGTTCAGCTCACAAGAACCAGCCAAATTCCAGTGCGTAATCAAGACAGCGGAGAGGATCATGGGATGTATCTGCCTACACTTCAGGACATCTACAAAAGCAGGGTGATGAAGTGCTTTAATCAAAATTAGAGCTGACCCTTCTCATCCTTTTTCAGCTACTGCTAACTTTCAGGGCCCTCAAAGCCAGCACAACTAGACATGTATGTAGGAACCTGAAACCATTTATTCAAAAAAGCATGTGTGAGGTCAGACACTGATGTTGGAAGATAAAGCCTGGCTCTCAATCAACGTTCAAGGTAATCCCAATATATATTCAATGGGGTAGAGGTCAGGACTTTGTGCAGGCCACTGGAGGTCCTCCACACCAAATTGTTCAAACCATGTCTTTACAGTGCTCACTTTGTGCACTAAGGCTCAGCCATGCTGGAACAAGAAACGCTCTTCCCCAAACTGACACAAAGTTGGAATAATTTAATTGTTTAAAATGTCTTTGTGTGCTGTAGCATTAACATGACCCTTCACTGGAACTAAAGAGCCCAAACCCAGAAAAACAGCTCCAGCCCAAACTTTACTGTTGGCACTATGAATTCCAGTCGGTAACACTCACCTGGTATTCGCCAAACTCAGTTTCATTATGAAAAGCCAGATAGTCAAGCTGATTCATCACTCCAGAGAATATGTTTTTTTGCTCCAGAGTCCAGTGGTGGTGCCAGCTGAAGCTTGGCATTATGCATAGTGATCTCAGGCTTGTGTGCAGCTGGACAATCATAGAAAACCCATTTAATGAAACTCTGGATACACAGTTCTTGAGCTGACACAGCTTTCAGAGGCAGTTTGGAGCTGTCCAGTGAGTGATGACACAGAAGATAATGAATATCTGCTTTAGCACTTGGTGGCTGTGCTCTGTGAACTGTTGTCCCTCCTAGATGCTTCCATTTCACAATAATAGCACTTCTAGTTGTCTGGGGCAGATTTAGCAGGGCAGAAGTTTCATGAACTAAAGTGTAACAAAGGTGGTATCCTGTAACAGTGACAAAATCAGTGATTTTGACCCAATGTGTGCCTCCTGTGACCATAGTTCTTTCATACCTGAATTCAAATTCCTTATTTCATTTATTATCACTTTTATGCATGCCTTAATTAAGTATAATTTTTTTAGAATATCTGTTAAAATCTGTGTATTTGTCTGGTCTGTTCAAGGTAAATGTCATATGTGTGCATTCTTTATATGTGTAACAGATATGGTGAAATAACGTGATTCTGAGAGACTGAAAGGTGTTGATGTGTCGATAAAGATAAAATGTGAATCCAGTGTGTTATCAAGCTGCATCTCTGAATTCGACACATTCTGCTTTTGACAGTGATATTTAGATAAAGATGAAGGCAGCTTGAATGTTTGTGGGCATCTGAGATTGCAGACTTAAGAGTTTATGCGTGCAGGCACGTGTGTGTGTGTGTGTGTGTGTGTGTGTGTGTGTGTGTGTGTGTGTGTGTGATGAGGTCATGTGGAAGTGATGTCGTCCTACATTTAGGCCCTCAGACACATCCCCCATCATAAATTAGGCATATAAACCAGCAGCATTTACATAAAGCCAAGCCTTTCTCAAAATAACTCACAGCCTGTCTGTCACGCACACCACACACACACACACACAGACACACACCCACACCCACACACACTCACACACACACACACACACACACACACACACACACACACACACACACACACAAGACAACAGGGACATCCCTGTTTGGGACAAAACTTTTAATAGAAGTTAAAGTAACAACATTTTAAGTCATTTTAAACCTTTTTGTTTTGTTTTATTCACGAAATGCCCACACAATGCAAAGGCAGCTCGCAGATTCTATATGAAAATGAAGACACAAGGTTTTAGAGGGCTGTGCAAAATTTTAGGCTTCTGTGAAAATATTATGTAACAAGCTATTTAGTTGAAAAGTAAATATTTATTTACAAGAAAGTCCTGTTAATTTAACTTACTTTATTTGTATTTTTGCTGATTTGCTTACTTGTGTTTTATTTATTTATATATTTATTTTATTTTATTTTACTGAGAGACCTACATTTATTGTCCAAATAATTTACAAAATGTGCATGGTCTTTGTTGGAACAACACTTTGAAACGAAAGAAAATGTGATATATTTGAGTTCTGAAAATGAAAAAGTAAATAAAAAATCACTCAGCAAAAGTTAACACTCAGTTAATTTGCAGGTTTTGCTGATTATTACATGACAATAAGTAAACACAGGCAGTTAACAAATGTAAGGCATTTTTATTTATTTATTTATTTTAGTTTTATGGAAACTTTTAATAGGCTTTTTGTGTATTTGCTGAATATATTGGGATCAAGAAAAAAAAAAAAAACCTTCAGCCCAAGCCACATTTTAGATATTTTCCCCAATAAGTTAAATTTAGCAAATAAAAAGTGATTGGATATTAAAGTCTGCAGAAATATATTCTTTGTACAGGACGTGTTAATTGATTTTCACTTATAAAATAAACATGTAATATGGCCATGGATTCCCACTTTATATATGTGAATTAATAACAGCTGGTGTATACATGTTTACATCTCTAATCGAAGTGAAATTAGCCATACTACAACATTTGTATTGTTTGGATGTATTAAGCCCACGCATTGTAATGTACAGGGTGGGCCATTTATATGGATACACCCAAATAAAATGGGAATGGTTGGTGATATTAACTTCCTGTTTGTGGCACATTAGTATATGGGTGGGGGAAAACTTTTCAAGATGGGTGGTGACCATGGTGGCCATTTTGAAGTCGGCCATTTTGGATCCAACTTTTTTTTTTCAATGACGCATTAAATTTATTGAGAATTTCACAAGAAAAACAATGGTGGGTCAGATCGGGAGACCTCTGGGGCCATTCAACTGGCCCATGACGACCAATCCCCTTTGGAAGCTGGCACGGTCCCTGAGTTTTTCCAAGAAGATGGTGCACCATCACATTATGCGTGTCAGGTCCGAGCATTCCTAGATGAACAGTTTCCTGGAAAGTGGATTGGTCAATGTGGGCCAGTTGATTGGCCCCCAAGGTCTCCCGATTTGACCCCTAAAGACTTTTATCTTTGGGGTGCTCTGCCATCTGAAGGCAATTGTCTATGCTGTGAAGATGAAACTACGGACACTGGAAGCCTGCGCTAGCATTTCTTCTGCGGTGTTGCTAAAAAACCAAGCACAGCATTGTTTTTCTTGTGAAATTCTCAATAAGTTTGATGCGTCACATGACCCTCTTCCCATTGAAAAAACTAAAGTTGGATCCAAAATGGCCGACTTCAGAATGGCCACCATGGTCACCACCCATCTTGAAAAGTTTTTCCCCTCCCATATACTAATGTGCCACAAACAGGAAGTTAATATCACCAACCAATCCCATTTTATTTGGGTGTATCCATATAAATGGCCCAGCCTGTACATTAAGGGGAAAAAAAGAATATTTACAAAAGTATTTCATGTTATAATTATGGAATAACTGAATTTTGGCTTGAGGTGCATGCCTGAAACCCCTCTTCCATCCAATCTAATGTCCTATAAATTCACATCCTCACCTTCTGTTTCCAGTCACAAAGTTCTTGCAGAAAACCTGAAGTAATATAATAATAATAACAATAATAATAATAATAGTAATAATAATAATAATAATAATCCATCCATCCATTTTCTTAGCCGCTTCTCCGTCAGGGATGCTGGAGCCTAACCCAGCAGTCTTCGGGCGGAAGGCAGTATACACCCTGGACAGGTCGCCAGTCCATCGCAGGGCAGACAGACAGACACAGACAGTCACTCACACACTCACACCTAGGGGCAATGTAACACGTCCAATTGGCCTGACGGCATGTCTTTGGACTGTGGGAGGAAACCGGAGAACCCGGAGGAAACCCACGCAGACATGGGGAGAACATGCAAACTCCACACAGAGAGGACCCCGGTCACCCGGCCAGGGAATCGAACCCAGGCCCTCCTCGCTGTGAGGTGACAGCGCTACCCACCACGCCACCGTGCCGCCCATAATAATAATAATAATAATTTTTATTTATATAGCGCTTTTCATGTCAGTGGCGGCTCTGGGTAATGTAGTTTGTCCAATCAGCCTGACTGCATGTCTTTGGATTGTGGGAGGAAACCGACGTAGACAATGGGAGAACATGCAAACTTCACACAGGAAGGACCCTGGTCACCCGGCCAGGGAATCAAACCCAGGCCCTCCTTGCTGCGAGGCAACAGTGCCACTGTACCACTGTGTTGCCCATAAAGTTAAACAGTAATATATCAAATTATAAGTAGTATCCAGCCTTGTGACCGGAAGGTCGCCGGTTCGATCCCCAGAGCCGACAGCACATGACTGAGGTGTCCTTGAGCAAGACACCTAACCCCGAACTGCTCCCCGGGCGCTGCGGATTGGGCTGCCCACCGCTCTGGGCAAGTGTGCTCACTGCCCCCTAGTGTGTGTGTGCTCACTAGTGTGTATGTGGTGTTTCACTTCACGGATGGGTTAAATGCGGAGGTGAAATTTCCCCGTTGTGGGACTAATAAGGGTCACTTAATCTTAAAATCATGTAAGAAAATGTTTCTGATGCTTCTTCAAAGTGTGCACTGAGCTTGACTGTCTAATAAAAGGTGAACTGAGCTCTGAGTTTAGAAGCAGAATAACTGAAAGAGGCTCTATGTTTTCTGTATTTTAGGAAGGAATTTGCAGAAGGCCAGTATCTGCAGATCTAAGGTCACCTGCTGGAACATAAACAAATTGACCCTCTGTGATGTAACTGGTGCTTTAAGGTCATTTAGAGCCTGTAAAACTAGTAACAGAGCATTAAAATCTATCCAAGCTCAGAGTTTAATATCAGACCCAAGTTTTGTACCGCAGGTTTGGTGTATGGAGCTAAAGAACCAAGTTTCTCAGAAAGCAGCTTTCCTTGAGTTTTGGTACTAATGATCAGTATTTCAGTTTTTTTATGATTTAACTATAGAAAATGTTGTGACATCCACTGGGAAATATCTGACACACAGCTGGTCAGTCTGTCAACAGTGTTGATCAGGAATGGAAATGTATAGCTGGGTATCATTAACATAGCTATGAAAATGTATGTTTCCTAATGACATCACCTAGAGTTGAAACCATGAACTGCCTATTACCTAAATATAATTTAAACCATTCTAAAACATGAGAGGCTGACCCGAATTTATGGTATAGTATCTTCTTTCATTAACTCACCCACTCTATCTCCAATTTTGTTCCCTTTTTCAGAGATATAATATTCCCCTCAGAAAAACTATACGTCCATCACCCGACAGTACACAGCATTGAATGTTGACTCTCCACCCACACACTCACACAAACACACAGCTCATTTAATGTGTAGAGACAGACGCCCTGTCTTTAGACCCAATTCTTCCCTCCTATCTCGTCCATCCTTATCTCCTTCTTCTCTTTCATTTTCTCTCTTTTGATTGCCTTCCCTGCTCTGTCCTTCTCATCTCCTTCTATCTTCTCTCTCTCTCTCTCTCTCTCTCGCTCTCGCTCGCTCTCTCTCTCTCTCTCTCTCTCTCTCTCTCTCTAACTTTCTTAAGATGTCACTAATCAAGGCTGTGCTCCTGAGGCTGCTGCCCAGGGGAAGCCTAAAGCTATTCTCCAATTAGTGTCAGCACACAGACAAATACCTCTTTTACAGAGAGAGAGAGAGAGAGAGAGAGAGAGAGAGAGAGAGAGAGAGAGAGAGAGTAAACGAGTGTGACAGCAATTCCAACAAACAGTCTCACAGCCAAACACACACACACACACACAAACACACACAGATGTAATTAGGCAGGGATCATTTGGCGAGTGCTTCATGACTTTGCTGGCCTGCTGGTCATCCTGCCTGCTCTGCTCTGCTGCTTGACTCTGGCGAGGCTCTCCGTCTTGTTTATCATCGTGGAGGAATTTCTGAAGGCAAAGTCGAACTAAAGAGCAGAACACGCGCTCCACGCAGGCCACACTCTCGGGAAATCAGCCAAGGCTTTCTTTTTACACTCAAGGTCTCAATCAAATCCCATTCAGCCACCTGAAACTCCTCATCCGAAATAAACCGAAATCTCCTTCAGTTTACTGCCAAAAACCTCCTGCAGTGTCTACTCTTCTCCTCTGTCTGTTCACTGTATTCAGCTCTGCTCCACTCTCCCTCTTCCTCCCTTATTTCTTCCTCCTTCCTCTCTCACCCTTCTTCTCTCCTCTCTCCTCTCATCCCTCTCCCTCTCTCTTCCTAACTCTCTCTTTGCTCTATCACTGCTCTCTCATTTGTTTTCCCATTTTGCTTATTCTGCTCTCTCTCTCTCTCTCTCTCTCTCTCTCTCTCTCTCTCTCTCACGCACACGTTCCTCTTTTTCTTTCTCCTTTTCCTTCTCTCTCCCTGTTCTCTCTCAATATATGTTCATTTACCTCTTCCTTCTCTTTTATCTTTTCTTTCTTTCTTTTCCTCTCTCTCTCTTACTTTTTCCTTTTCCTTTCTTCTTTTCCTTCTCTCTCCCTTTTCTCTCTCAATATTTGTCCATTTAACTCTTCCTTCTCTTTTATCTTTTCTGTCTTTCCTTTCTCTCTATCTCTCATGCACTTTTTCCTTTTTCTTTCTTCTTTTCCTTCTCTCTCCCTTTTCTCTCTCAATATTTGTCCATTTAACTCTTCCTTCTCTTTTATCTTTTCTTTCTTTCCTTTCTCTCTCTCTTTCTCTCTCTCTCTCCCTTTTTCTCTGCATTAGCTGATGCCAGTAGTATTCCTGCTCTGTGAGGGGCTCCAGATCCATCAGCTGTAAGGTTGCTGCTGTACGGCCTCAGGGTGTCCATATCCTCCTTTACCCATCAACCCCTGTGTCACACACTGGGACAGTTCAGGGCTCGAGTTCTGTGTGTAAAGTAAATGTCTGAGGAGTGACCAGCAAAAATCAGCATTCGATAGATAGATATCAAATCAAATCATATTTATTTGTATAGCGCTTTTTACAATGGATGTTGTCACAAAGCAGCTTCACAGAATTCCAGAAAAGACAAAGTTTTAACAAGAATGTAAAAAATGTAAAAAAACCCTGGTGGGCAAGCCAGCGGCAACAGTGGCAAGGAAAAACTCCCTCAGAACTGAGGAAGAAACCTTGGGAGGAACCAGGCTCACCAGGGGGGACCCATCCTCCTCTGGTCAAACTACCTACAAGTGATTATATTACTAATATTAATAGCAGTAGTATTGGTATTAGGAATAGCTAGGAGTCCATGAGAACATCAGTGTAGAGTGGGCAGCTAGGGCGTGGGCAGCTGGTCTGAAGTGGGTAGCAGGGGGGCTCAACAGTCAGTCGTCCTTCAGTGTCCGGCCGGATTGTATACTCGGAAAAAAAGCAGGGAGATGCAATTAGTTTTATTCTGTCTGTTTGTACGTAAAACAGGGGATGTAAACATTTACAGAGTGTGGCTAACGACTCCGGCAGATCTGACTATGACAGCTTACTTAAAAGGAGACACCCAGAAGGACACACAGACACGAGAGCACTCTGAAACAGTTTGGCATCCCTCCGCTCCACCGTCCACAAACCTGAGTGACCACGTGCGAGCAGTGGGACAACAGCACCAGCGTCTCAGTTTACTATAATTCCCTGTGTCCATGGACCCCTGGATCTGCTGCCTTTACCTAGGGGGGAACATTAGCTACCAAAAGCTAAACTGAACAGGTGAGTTTTCAGCCTGACTTTAAAGATTGAGACTGTGTCTGAGTCCCGAACATTTTCTGGAAGATCATTCCAGAGTTTGGGGGCTTTATAAGAAAAAGCTCTTCCCCCAGCTGCAGTGAGCACACTTGCCCGGAGTGGTATCCATGGTGCCCGGAGAGCACTTGGGGGTTAGGTGTCTTGCTCAAGGACACCTCAGTCATGTACGGTCGGCGCTGGGGATCGAACCGGCAACCTTCCGGTCACAGGTCCAGTTCCCTAACCTCCAACCCATGACTGCCCCACACCATGTATTCATACCATAACACATTTAATATAACATGCATGCATAATACAGGTATTATGACATTCATATCATAATATGTTACAATGCCTTTCTAATGCATTATAACATGCATTATGTACACTTCATAACAACAGTACAAACCTCTCTTTTTACAAATTTCTCATTTTTGTCTTGCTCTCCTTTCAAACATTCAACACAATCTCTGGGACTGAAGTGCACTTTGTCTCATTCTTCTTTTCCCTTCTTTAAATCTCCCTCTCTCTCCATCTCTTTCTCCCTTTCTCTTGCTTCTTTCTTCTTTCACCTCACTCCCTCTGTCTCTTGTCTCTTCGTCCTCTCTCTATTCTCCCCCTCTTTTCTGCCTTCCCCTCTTTCTATTTCTCTCTCCTATCATCTATATTGGTTCTTTCTCTCCCACCTCTCTCTACTCTACTCTTCCCCTTCCCCTTTTTCCTGTCTTTTCCTCATATCTTTTTCACTCCTCTCTTTCTCTCCTGCCATCTCTATCTCCTCTCTCTCTCTCCTCCACAGCTGTTGCAATTCCTCTTGGTGATTTTTCTTCTTTTTTTGCCTTTGGTGCATCAATTAAGAATAAGCTACAGCTTGAGTTCTTCCCTCTCTCAGAGATTCATCGCCAAGTTCAGAGACTGGCGTCCATTCAGCTCCTCGACAGTGTTCCTTATTAACTCCCTGTTCCACCTCCCGCTATGCCAAACCTCTTGAGGCTGGTGCATCTTAGCCATGAGCTCATAAACAGCACAGCCTGTCTGGAACATCCATTTATGAGGGAATAATCACTAAATGATTGGTTCCCATTCATTGCGCCATTGAATAGTCCCGTGGAGAAGAATGACTGACAAACTAATCAGCGCCTGTGCACACGGTGCTCTACAGCTCGCTTGCATTAACAGCAGGTTCTGACCTGAAGCATCTTCAGGACGTCTCGACTCGTCTGAAGCAGCACCTCTTTCACTAAATGTTCCCAGCAGCCATTACTAAGCCACATTCCCCGCCCCTCTTTTACAATAATACCCTCACTGTCAGTCACACTAATCATAAATCATCAGCGTAATAAGCGGAAAAGACACTGGCTTCCTCCGCCCTCCTGGAAGAGCGACAATTTATGACGTCTTTATGCAAATCAGAGACAGTACTTAGTGCTGCATTCAAAGAGCTGCTGTCTCATTTTGGAAAACTTTAGGGAGTTACTAACTGCTATTAAACTTTATTTACTTAAATGTCATATAAGCTGACTGCAGAACAGTGACTTCTTAAAGCTATGGAAAAATAAAGCAACTGGGGTACTTTATCAGGACTACCTTGTTTGTGTCCTATGTTATCATTCAAAAGTTTTAAATGACATATAAAAATCTATTTCATTTTCAAGCTAAAAAAAAGCTACTTCAGGTGGTAACAAGTATTTTCTGGTTTTCTGCAACTGAAATATAATGAATGAAAACATACTGGACAGAAACGAATTAAATCTTATAAGTCTTAAAAAGGATTTTTTGTTGTGGAATGTGTTGGGCGCCACATTCCATCAAGTATGCACCAGAATTTTACTCAAAAAAATAAACTCCAGTCTCTAAGAGACTCCATAAAATCAAATCAAACTACTTAAGTCATTTATTTAGCTTGAGGAGACAAATTATTTTTTACAGGACATCATCATATTCTGCATATTTGAATGCATAATTATTGTTTATTTGCTACTTTTAGCATATTGAGGAAAAATAGATCAAATAAAATGTGGCCCATGCAAAAATTATGCCATTTTTTTCTTTTGTATATGATTATTTTTCCCCCAATATAAATTCAGAAATGAAATAGAAACTGTGACCTAAAATTAAACATTATTTTACTTGCTTGTTTGTTTTTCTTTTTTTTTGTTTTGATTTTTTACGTTGTTCTTTGTAGAGGTGTTAACAGATTTTCACTTACAAGATCAAAAGCAAGCAAGATAAATGTTTATATCCTTAGCAAAATCAACATTGTGCTGATTAAGATATGACGACAGTATTAGATCATTCAGTTGCATCCTTTAAAGACACTTCTACCAAGTTCTCTTTGAATACCTGATTATCCCCTTAAAGTCCCAGGCTTATTACATTCTAAGGCTTTTAAATACAGGGACTTCAATGCAAAATAGCTAAGCTATTCTTATGTTATAGTGTACAATAAAACTATGGGCCGCCCGGTGGACCCTTGTCTTCAGATTCGTCTGCTTGGCGTAAGGTTATGAAGCTCAACTGACTTTACAAAAGTTCCTTATAGTGCATGCAATTACAAGTTTCCACAATAGAGGTCTCCAAATCACCCAAACCTTACATGGTGTAGCTTTAAGGGTAAAGTGGATAACAGAATGTGATGTATGTTTTTTTCAATCTTTTAAAGACCAAATGATCTAAAGGGCCATGAACATTATATAAGGGTTGATTTCTCCAAAAAGTCCTAATGAACACATTGATGTTGCCTGTATTGTAGAGCAGTTGCAGTTTGCATATAGAGCATTGGTACATTACAGTTGTGTTGCACCTCAATCTCTCCCTCTCTCTTACTCTCTCTCTTGCTCTCTCTCCATGGCCAGGGCAGGTAGTAGGTCCGTTATGTGCTGCTACTTGGTGTCAGAGTCAGCGGGAGTGTTTTGGCATGAGCGTGGATTACAGTTTCAATCCATGTCTCAGCCTGCTAATGCGCCATCACATTATGGAAATCCGCTCTCTCACCAAGCCATTTGGTGCTCATCTCAGTCGGCGTTTACAACATGTTACAAAACCACTCTTTCTGACCTCAATCTGTTTCACACTCTTTCATTGCCTCCTTTCTTTTGTCCATTTTTGCTATTGTAATTCATAATAGCTAGAACAAGGACAAATGTGATGATATTGAAAGGGAATCTCTTTATCCATCTCTCTCTCTCACACACACACAGAGACAATGCACCCATTCACATTACCCATGCATAATTATCAGCACCAACAAAAAATGACCTCTGTTTGTCAATTAGTTCCTTGCAGTTGAGCAAGTGATTCTGTGAAACGTGGCTGCAATCTGTTAATTTCTTTTAAAAGACATTTGGTACTGTTGGGTATGATTAAACAAGAAGAAAGAGGAGAAGAAATAAGAAAGTTCTCAGTGTGTCTGGTGCAGTTGTATAAGTTCTAACCAACTGGCTGTGAAAACTGGGGTCCCTCAAGGATCAATTATGGGCCCATTACAGTTTACACAATTCAAACCCACTCTGAAATAAATTGTTAATACAATTGGATGCTTGTATGCAGATTACATCATTACACTGTTCCAGCTCAGTTCTAGCTTAGAACAAGCCTTTTTCTCCATTAAAAGCAGCATTTGATGAGATTCAGGGTGATTTCAAATGCTAAACAAATAAAAAACACTGTTGTGATGTTCTCCATGCTACAAATTCTAGTACAACCATTTTATTTAATGATTTATTTCCTTATTTATTTAGCTCACATTTTTAGACATGGGGTCTTGTTCTGTATGAAGCAATGGGCTAATTCCTGCATCATTTAGATAGTTTGAGTATAAAGTCACTCTGGAACTATCTGCGAGAGCCATCACTGAACTGTGAAGATGTCTGTGCTCAAAATTATTTTGAGCAAAATTAGATCTCTGTGCTTTAAATTATTAATCTTTTTTTCCATATATTTATTATATCCATTTATTTCATATAGTATAAGTAAATAAGATGCTTTTGATGGATTAATGTAATACTTTGCCAGAGTTTGGTAAGACTGTGTTTACTTGCATATCTATACACTGTTTTAAAAGGCTTTATGATTTTTTTCATGTAATGGCTCCTAAAACTGGACCTGTTCAACTTTTAGAAGACCCTGGATTGTTTGGTAATTTTATGGCACTTTATCTTCAGATTACTCAATCTATAACAATGTGCTGTTAGACAGCTTGTTTCTTGTACTGTTTATGCTTTTAGAAATACAATATATAACATCTGCCTGCTTGGCCAGAGTTCATTTGTTCACCTTGTTTATCTTTATCTCTTTATCTGTCAAAAATGTCTCCAAACTCCAGCCATCAGATTTGCCAATTTTACACACATGCTGAACGATAGTTTATTGACCTTAAAGCTTTATAAATATGAAGCAGTTCAGTAGTAAACATTCAGCTTGGGAATCACTGCACATTTCTACATTTGTCTGCTTTTTTGGCTTTTTCATATCTTTAAACTTTGACCACCTAATAGAAGTTTAATACCTGGTCATAAATAAACCTAAAATTGGCATTTTCTGTCATCAAATCTAGTTTTTGGCAATAATAAATGGGATATGCAAAGGCATTACAAAACTCAAATTCCAACTATTGTTTCAAGTGACAAAACAAATGCCAGAATGACAAAAATGACAAAAACATTTTCTGGTGTGACCTTGTTTCTGGGTTTTGGACGTCACTTTTTGGGACTTCCAACAACTTTAATGTTTTCATGATCTGGTTTTTGACATAGAGATACTTAGATATATTTCTCTCCTGAATTTTCTATGTGATGTTAATAGTGGTAAAAATAAATTTTAAAATACATAAATAAAAAAAAAAAAATAATAACATTGTAATATAATATATATATTGCATAACAGTGTCTCAGGCTTCAGGCATCATATTTGCGACCATTTCATATAACAACATTGTGTGAAGTAGCTTGAGCTCAATGGCCACCAACCTCGGTCCTGGAGATCGAGCTTCCTGCACAGGTTCTGTTCCAGCTAATTAGCTTCTTTAGATTTGCTTGATTGGCTGGATCAGCTGCATTAGTCTTAGGTAAATGCAGAGGAAAGAATTTACAAACAGGTTGGAACTAAACTCTGGGAAAAAAATATATCTACAGGAGGAGGATTATGACCACTGCTTTAGAGGCTTCAGACCTCTGATTGTTGTGAACAGTTCTCTAATTTCCTAATCTCTAATTTAGAATGTTCTAAAGAATGTTTAAAGTGCACTGGAATAACTTGTATATCTCTAATTTGTAATCAAAGATTTATTTACAGTGTAACTGATACATAATAGAAGATCATCAAGCGCTACAAACTTTAAATGCACTGCCATAGAGCTGGTAGGTATGATATAGTTAACTTACTGCCATCCCAAAGACTACAAGGTTCACAAGTTCTCATCTCTTTGGAGTGTGAGTGTGATGAACGCCACTGAGGCAGAAAACACTTCCGTCATCCTTCCCCTTCAGTAGGTGGGATGAGTCTCATCATGAAGGCAGATGACAAAGCACTTGGTGAAAAAGTCAATATCAATTACCCTTCTGCTCTCAATACTGAACTACTAAGTCATTCAGCATCGTCAGACAAAACAACAGCTCAATTGTTTCGAGCACTTTCAATCCCCACTGCACTGCACGCACTCCTGAAAGCGGCATGTCTTCAGTCTTCCGTCTCTAGACTGAAATAGATCAATTAGGTCCAACTGCGATGAACTGACAAAGATTTCTGCCGTAGCAGCAGTCAGGATTTCAAAGTAGAATGGATGGATAATTAATGCTACGCTAATTAGTCTAAATAAATAAATAAATAAAAAACAGGGGTGCGCTATTTGGTTGCATTCATGCAGCAATGAGTGTTCGAGTGATTTGACGAGGGTACGGGGTGTTATTAGTCACAACATACAGCATAAACATAAAGAAAAAGCACTGAACCACAGTAAAATCATGGCAAATCATTTCATGACAAAATATATGATAAAATACATAATGTTGAATAAATGAATTGTTAATATTGTTGGTAATTGTAACAGACCCTAAAATGGAATATTACTTGTCTAATTTTGTGTTCTGTTGTGTAAATGTAACACTTGAATGATTATGTACTGAATGAAACACAATCATTACTTCGAAATGGAGAAGCAATCATTAATTACAGAAGCACATAGCAAATATTTATAATAATGATAAACTAAGCATTAAAGTTAGGCATTGGCAAGTAGTAAGGTAATAAAAACTACTTAATTCATAAAACAAGGTGCACACATTTACAATACAATAGTTATTCATAATGGATTCAATGAATGTCAACAAATAATTGAAAAAAGTTGGTTTCATACAGGTGAACAGATTTAAGTCATAATTTTTCAAAAAAGTTCTATATAGAGCCATTTTCTACAATTCTCTATCAATATGAAGACCCTTGTCACAATGTAAAGGACTCTTTAATCATGTTTAGTATTTATAGTTGTATATAGAACCTTACTCTTTATGAAAGAACCCTTGCAGAACCACTATAAGTGTCTAGAATTAATGTTACTTCCATTAAGCAAAATCTTAATCTTACTCAGTTTTACCCAAACCTTAATCCTAACCCTCACCCTGGCCCTATTCCTGATCCTAACCTTTACATCAACCCAAAACCTAATCCTCACCCTCACTCTGGACCTAATCATAATCCTAACCTTAAACAAAGCCTAATCCAGTGAAGCTGGATTAGGTGTCAGCACTGTGTATAATAGCTATTGAGGATGCTGATGGTCTGTATTAGACTTGTTACATGTTCAGCTCCTCTCAGGTTAAATATCTACACATCTGAACTTGGTCTCCAAATAATGTGAAAAACAATTGAATTCAGTAGATTATGCAGAAATTTGATTTACACAGTTAATTAAAAGTCTTCTGATAATCCACTGAATCTATTCACTGTTGTTGATGTTACTGAGAGTCTGTCAAGCTTTTATTTCTTGCAAGTAGGACCACTCAAAATAAAGCATCACCAACATAAGAGTTACTTTCTCAGTCATGCAGCTTTTGAAAGAACACATTTATTTTGCATGCCTGGAAATCAAGGCTTACTGTTTCTAGACTCTTTTGTCTAAACAGTTAACTAGTGCTGTGTGCAATGTACTGTGATATCTCCGCCTCTGTTCAGTATGCTGCTGTCTGTGGTAGCGTCTAATTGACAGACTGTCCAGCGGAGAGATGTTTCATGCCTTCTTCTCACCCTTTTCTCCATTTCTCATGCCGTCACTTTCCTAGACAACTTTCAGAACTGCGTGTTTTGAGAAGACAGTGGGTCTGGGACGCCGATGCGGGAAGAGATGGGAATGGACGGACAAAAAGGAAGAGAGAGAATTGAGTGCATTAAAGGAGTCAGCTGGAAGGTGGATTGAGGAGGCGCCTCATGGAGATCTACAGCTTCCAGACAGTTTGAAATGTTCTGTTGAAGTTTCTTCTCTAACAATGCATGCTGGTGTGTCTCTCTCTCTTTATGCCTCTCTCTATCTCTCTATCTCTCTCTCTTATGTTCAGCTCAGATCCTCAGATCTTATCTTCCTCTGACTGACCACTCTTAACAAATTACTGCCTCTCAGTCTACAGCTAGTGCCCTGACCATGTAACCACTATGCACTGTCTACAGTTCTGTTGGAAGTTCATGGCCTAGAATACAGCCCACTCTCTCTTTGATGCTTAAGCCCCGTACACTGTGGGTGTATTATTCAGTATTAACCCTCCTCCACATTGGAGTACACACTTGATAACTCCTTGCATCTTCTTTCAGTCTTTCTTGCTTCACGCTGAGAAATCCGAAGCAGTTCTGAGACATTCAAGCTATTCAAGCTATTTGTACTTGTAGGTAGAAGAAAAGATTTGAATTTGTTCATGATTTGAATTTGATGAAAATGTATTGTTGTGTAAAGTCTTGTTTTGAGGAAATAAAAGCCAGTTTCTTGGACTTTCTTGACATTAAAACAAACTCGTGCAGACAGAAAATAAACCGAGTGTAAATTTAATTTGTCATGTAACTAGCTACACTGGTGCTCTGAATCAACATAATTAAAATGTGTCAAGCGGCTGCACATGAATGAAATATATTGCATGAACACAATAACTGCCAAATCAAGAAAACTCAGAGGAAGTAAATGTGTTAACGTACACCATATTTCCTTTGTGTGAAACCACTTCATACAATAAAATCATGAACCTTTGTTTTCAGTGTAAGTAATTAAAATTGCGCATGTAAAATAATGTACATGGTTGCATGCAAATTATGTAAATTAAACAAACAATGCAAAAGCAAATAAACAAAGCAAAAACAATACCAACTAAATAGACTTAAATCTTAAATTACTTGCATTGCAGTAATTGTACTGCAATATACATTCAAGGCTTTTGCACTCCATGCATGATACATTTGTACAATTTATTCATTACTCCATTAGAACATGTGTAGAACTGACAGTATCTTGCACAATAAATATCATTTTTTTAGGTGCTAGTTTAGTTTAGTTCAACTTGATGTGATATTTCTCACATGATAAAAAGTTATTTTAGTGCATTATTTTTTGCATGCAGAAACAAGATCATACCCAGGTTTCCTGCTTCAGATTTTAAACTAATTTCTTATAAAGGCACTTTCTGTGAGTTTCAGTACCATTGATCAGTTTTTCAAGTTTTAGTTGCAGAAAATTTTGTAACACCCATTGAGAAATATCTGACACAGCCTTGATCATCAGAAAGAACCTAAAGTTATAATTGAGTGTTGTCAGCATATCTATGAAAATTGATATTGAGTTTCCTAATGATGTCAATGAGAGGTAACATGTACAAAGAGAAAAGCAAAGGCCCTAAAATGGAACCTTATGAGCCTCCACAAGAAATGTCAAACTTTATTAATGAATGATTTCCAAGTGAAACCATGAACTGCCTATTAACTACCATTTTAAAACTGTGCCTAAGAGGCCTACCCAGCATTCATGATGGTTTAGAATCTTGTGATTAATGTTGGACTAAGATCCAATAAGACCATGGTAAATTCAGAAAATAAAAAATAAAAAAACTGTATAGTTATTGTATGGATGACATTGATTGGTGAATAAAGTATGCATAAGAATAAAATGTGTACTGTTATTATTTTACAGTGATTACTACGATACTATACTTTTTTCATTTGAGTCAGGATATTTTGGTTAGAATACATTCTTTGACATTGTTTAACACTAAAATGCATGCGACTTTACTTGATGTGCATGTTAAAACAAGCTAAATCAGACAAAATCTAAAATCCAAAAACTTTCCTTTCGTAGTCTGGAAAAAATATTGCTTCTGTTGCAAAACAAATATAAACATATCTGAACAATTATTAGTCTTACACAGAGGTTTTTGTTGCATTTTTCAGTGTAAGTGTACATCAGAAAAGCTGAGCAACAGATAGTAATTTTTGATTAAAATCAAACCAAACCTTATTACATTCTCTGGCTGGACTCAGCAAACCACTCTAATGTATTGGATTGTTTGTGTCCTGGAGAGAGCCGTACAGCACTATTGCCTCTGGAAGCCTGTGTGTGTGTGAGTGTGTGTTAAGGTCTTTGTGGGGACCAGATGTCTTCAGGATGATGTTTTGTCACTGTGCTCTCCACAAGGTAAATGCTTTTTGACAGTGGTGCTTCTAAACATGAGCAGAGTGGGGGTGTTATCCACTGTGCTATCTTAGAGAGTGTTTTTAAGACATGTTTCTCAGTTTATCACTGATTTGCTTTATTGTTTGTTTTGTTGTACATTATATGTTGCATCTTGTCTTCAGCTATTGAGTTTTCAATGCAGTTGTTTCCCAAAGAAGTCAATGACTAGTTTATTGCACCACATTCTGGGAAAGTTTTTCCTTTTCCTGCTGGAGGTGGGTGAATTTTTTTGTCAATGCTCAATTTAGAAACATGGAATATCAGGTTTGCTATCATTCAACTACTGTCAATTTAAACATAACAGACCATCAGTGAAAATGCTTTTGTTTTCTCTTAAAACTTAAAACAATACCACTTTGAAATAAATTAAACTTTTATCATGTTTACATAAATTTCAGAATTTCCAGGTATTTGGTACAGTAAATGTATGTTTTGTTTTGATGACAGTGTGCACTCAAACTTGTGCAAAAGCCTCTGTTGAGCTGAATATTTTCCCCTAAGAATAATTTCAACATGAGCTGGACTGTAAGGGACTAAAACCAAATTAGACTTTTTGTCCTCAACATGGTCAGCATCACAAACTTGCTTGTAGTTGAATAGTGATCTAAAAATATTTGTACAAAATTACACCAAAACACTGTTGTTTATCTCCATTATTATTTCAAGTATTTACATGGTGCATTTTGAGGTATGTTTTTGTCCACCCCCATGCTTAAAAGAAACCTATTATGCTCATTTTCACTGTTCATAATTTTATTTTTGGGTTCTACTTGAATAGCTTCAATGTTCCGAAAACATATTATTTTCCTGATACTGTACATCTCTTTTCACCCTCTGTCTGTAAGGGGTCTGTAAGAGCTCGCATGTCCTTAAGCCCCACCTCCTGACGAGCCCAGTGTGCTCTGATTGGTCAGCTCACTCCCTCTGTTCCACAGAGTTCCACTCTTCTGTGTTTGCAGAAAGTCTGCAGAAAGACCTTTCTTTCCTAAGCAGGTGTAAACTCTGTGTTGCTACTGTGGCTGTTTCAGTAACGGTGTCAGTTCTACCATATCAGTTTGATCCAGAGTTGATCCTTAAAGTCCATTCAGCGCCTTTGTGTGCTGTGAGCTGTGTGAGGTTGTTCTGCGCTTGCCAGTAGGTGGGCAGTAAGAAATAAGTTACAAGATTGCATCATCTTGTAACAAAGGAAAAGGGCTGGAATTCCAATGAGGCGTTTCAGGGAGCTGAGAAAAGTGGTTTCTGTGGGAAAGAGTTTCTTCCTCTAGAAGAAACTTTAAGCATTGTGACTTTGCAGACCATTTACATGCACAAAGCAATACAACACACTAAAGGAAGAGAAAAACACAACAGGCCCCATTTAACAGTTGGCAAGATATTCTGTTCCTCAAATGCTGTTCTTTTTTTCCAAGCACACCTTTTTCTGTTATAAATCCAAAGTGCTTTTTTTTCCACATGCTGTAGCTTATCTAGATGTTGATTTGCATTTCAAAAATCTAGACTTTTGTTAAGGTGTGTTTTTATGTCCAGTATAACATTTAAAAAAAATCCAGATTTTCAATGTAGCCTCAGACTTTTGGACCACACAGAGGCATTACTGTCAGGTTAAGCAGAGCACAGCAGCATTTGCACAGGCTCATACAAAAGACCCCTCAAAGACATAAATACACACTGTGTGTGTGTGTTTGTGTGTGTGTGTGTGTGTAGGTGTGTGTGTGTGTGTGTGTGTTCTGACAGAGGCAGTGGGCAAAAGGCCAGCTTAGGTCCAGCCAAAGAGCCACTCTGGCGGTTAATCGTCATGGAGCTGCTCCCATTCCATTAGGCTGCTCAAGATGTGCCTTGCTAGAGAAACCCTGCCAAGACACACACACACACACACACGCGCACACACACACACACACACACCACACACACACACACACACACACACACACCACACACACACACACACACACACACACCACACACAAGCAAATACACATTTAAACATGTTCACCCCACACCAGTATCTTGTAGAGCTGCACAATTTGTCCTCTAGTTCTTCATCAATAGTCATTTTCTAGACACAGGGCACTGTTGATTGAGTAACTTTGGTCAGTGGATGTTTCATAGTCCAACAGTGATACTAAGCTGTTTAAAAACTCCAGTGCTGAGAAGTAATACCTGTCAGTGGTGGTCCTCTGGGGTTCCATACCACTGATGAAGGGGTAAAGAGAGGCAAATAAAACAGATGGACTACAGTCTGTAACTGCAGAACTACAAAGTGCTCCTAAATCAGCGTTTGCAACCAAAATGTTAAGAAAAGCAAAAAAGCCACTAGGAATATTTTATGCCCATTATACCATCTTGGCAGTTAATGTGGCTTAGTATGTATTAGAATAAGCTAAAAAATATATTATAAACAAAAAACACTTACGTTACTTTGCTTTAAGCTTTAGCTCAGCTACAGCTGTTTTTCGTATAGCTCCAGCAGGAACTTTCTCCTCAAAAGATTAGTTTCTTGTCCTGCAACATTCAGTTTTTTTCATGGTTGAAGTCAACTTTTCATTTGCCAGCTTCTCAGAATCATCCCATTTCACCTTAAATGGTGCAGCAAAGACTTTTTAATGTTTGACAGTTTCTTGGTGGGGATTAAAAATATCAGGAAATCAGCTGGAGTAATAATAGCAAATGAGCCCATTATTATCTACATTCTCAGTGTCCGTCTTAAAACTTTCTCTTTGCCATTTCATTATTAGCTAGGTGAAATTGCTGTCTGCATTGCTATGGTGACCATCAGTCTGCACATTAACCTTCAGGGTTAAAGGCTGAATTAGCAGTTATACATTAGCTCCTGCATTTATGACAATTTGTTGAGCATTAATCTGTGTTAGAACAATCAACAGAGCTTTATTTTACTGCAAAGGAGGATTATTTTATCTTTACCTAAAAATCTAATTCTTCTGAGCCACACTATGACAGTAAAAGAGCTGCATGTTGCTGACCTCTGGACTATATGGAGCTGATAAAATGAACAAAGAGTGTTAAGACATCACCTAACATACTTTCAAATACTTTTTTTTACTTTTTTTTTTTTTTACATTTGGTAGTTATTAATAACTGAATATTTGACACTGAGACACTGTTATTTATAACTGAACTAAGAATGAATGCAGTAAGGTGTTGACATATGTACACAATGATCAATAGCCCAAATTAAAATAACATTTTTCCACCAATTTCTACTAAACAGCACTTGTAACACATTTATTTGAAGATATTCCAGTTTTTACAGCCAGCTATGGGTCTTTCTATTCTTGTTTTAGAAATTTTCACCTACTCTTCTTTGCGTAACATTTCTAGATATTATTGAGCTGTCTTGCGTACACCGCATGTTAAATATCTACTCACAGATGTTCAGTGATGTTTAAGTCTGGACTGCGAGAGCCATTCCAAAAGATTCAGCTTGAATTTCTTGAAGTAAAAATGGTGGATTTTGAGATATGTTCTGAATGTATTGATTACTGTATACATGTATATATACATGAACTGACGTGAGTCGTCAGACCATGGGGGAAGGAACTGTACTGTGCTGAGTGACTGTGCTGGCCGAAGTTCATGGGGAAGTTTGTTACACAGTAAAGCAATTAGTCCTGGAAAGATGTGTGAAAAGCCCAGAAGACCTGCTGGTTTGTAGTTCTGATCTGAGCTGCACAGGCAGTGAGCAGTTGAGCCCCTTGAATCCTGTAAGATGAGAACCACAGTTTTTTGTCTCATTGTTGACTCCACAGGAGGCCAGTAAAGTGACCTCAGCAGACAAGAAATATGGGAGAACTTCAGGAGTTTGTGGACAAAATGAGCTGCAGCATTCTGAATGCCCTGTATAGAATAAATGGAATATTACAGAAGGCCAGCAAGGAGGGAACTGAACTTGTGAAGATGAAGACATTGAGCAACAGCTTGAGCAGCCTCTGCAGTCAGTGAGTGTAATGTTCTCTTGATGTTGTAAAGTAGAAATCTTCAGGATCTGGTGGTAGAGGTGATATGAGAAATTAAGCTGATTGTGCAGGTTAACTTCAACCTTTTTTAGTGCTACCTAATGGATGGAAAGACAATAAAGGAGTCAACAGCAGTAGACAGATAATACATTTGTAAATATTAATATGTTATTAATAATATAAATACTAATGACCATTGAATGTATACATGATGAATGAAAAAAAGACTTTCCAGAACATAGAATTTACATTTCCATTGAAAAAGTGTTTTAATGTCAAAATAATATTGTTATTGTTGTCAACAATACTTTTTAAATTAAAATGTCATGCGATGTTCAGACAATTTAAAGGTCTAACTGGCTCTTTACATTGTGTAAAAAATGAAGATTTGAGGTTCCAACTGTGACAATATACAATACATACATGGCACATTTTATATTTTAGGTTTTGTTTTTTGACATATTAAACTTAGCAAATAAATAGAGAAATAGCAAAAAAATAGCAGAACATTTCACAGAAAGAACCTATTTTCACTTATAAAATCAATCAAATGCGGAATTTGATTGGAGATGTTTGGCATTTAACTGTACATATGCATACTGTAAGCTGGTGTAAGTATGAAGAGTACAATAATGGAGCATATTTAAATATTTCCTGGACTTTCTGAAACATTATACAGAGTACAATCCAGTGGCTGTGTGTTTGGGATCTGCAGCTCACTGTGCACAGCAACAGTGTGTGTGTGTGTGTGTGTTAGAGAGAGAAAGAGAATCACTCATACACTCGTTTTCTGACAGAAAAACATGACAGTCATCTTTAAGCCAAGACAGACCAGGTATGTGTCTGTGTGCTGTTTGCTCAATTGTGTTTTAGAGTGACAGTTTCTCATCCGCCCTTACACAGCACTGCCCCAAGGTGTGAAAGAACACGCACGCACACACGCACACACACAGGCACACACACACACACGCACACACAAATGTCCACACGTCAGGAATGACGGTCGTTTCAGTTGAGCAGGTCCTGAGTGTCACTTCAGCTCATTCAGGGAAGATACGAGGTGAGAAAGAGACCAATCAATGTCACTCACGCACACACAGACACACACACAGACACACACACACACACACACACACATATATAAACATACACACACACTCGCACATTCTGTATATGATCAAAAAAGGCTTAGTTTGCATGCAACAGTAGCGCCACCCTTTTTAGTGCTATATAGACCCTTTCTACACAGAACCATCTACAACATATTCTCCATTAATCTAAACAGAGATTTCAATTTGCAAAGAATCATTTAGTTGTTCAATGGGTTCTTTGAGTATTCATGGTTCTGTATAGAACCATAAAATTTAGAAACCCTTGAAGAAATATCTTTTAAGTGTGTACTGTAATAAAAAGTTGTGTGTTATCTGGGTTTCTGGGTTAGGCTCCAATATGGAGGGAAAAACAACAGTTTGGAGTTAGAACATGTGTCAAAAGGATTCACCCTCACATCACACACACACACACACACACACACACACACACACACAAAATCACATGTCTGTCACTATGAGTGAAATGTACACACACGTCTGGACAAATTGCAGATGGCAAAGTTTTTCCACATGATACAGAGCGAGGGAAGGCTGCAAGCTAAGTGTGTGTGTGTGTGTGTGTGTGTGTGAGGGGGTAATGGGAAAAACTATTGGAGCATTTTGCCAAGCCTGTCTTGTCATGGTGGGTTTTGCAGGCCCAGTTTGACTCTCCTGGCGGCTGTGTTTTTGGCTTTTTTTGGCTCTGGGTAGATCACACACACACACACACACACACACACACACACACACACACACACACACACACACACACACACACACACTCCTGAACTCTCTCTTTAGCTCAAATACACACTCCAAAATCAGAGTAAATGTGGATAAAATTTTAATAATAATTCAGTGCTTTACCTGCCTACCTCACATAACACTTGAATTTATGATCATATGAAAAAACTGTTTTTTTTTCTGTTTGAGAGTTTGTTGATATTCAACAATGATTAGAAAAATATTCAGTTTCTAGTTACTTTAGATGTATGTCATCTAAATGCATGTCAACCTAGGGACGTTACGTCAAAGTGCTGCAGAGATTAGTGTTTACTCTAATCTAACACTCTGAATTCAGTTCATGAAAGCCTTGCTGATGACCTGAATCAGTTGTGTTTAATGAGACAGTGTGTTGAAGTCTGCGGTTTTAGCCCGCAAGGACCAGAGCCTGACACATATGCTTTAGATGAACTAGGCTGCTTTCAAGGACAATTTCCAAGTCTACCTCACCCGAGACTGAGACAAGACTGGGTACAAATGATCCTGAGGCTGAGACAAGACAGTTAATTCACATTCTTGACAGCTGTTTTGAGTACACAACTCTACATCTGTAGAGTCATCTGTATTCCCTGTAAGTCTATCACAGCATATACAGATTGAAGTTAATCAGCGTTTTATTGTTATACATTTATTTTGCCATTGCTTGGTAGCCAATCAGAAGATTAAATATGTTGTCCAGCAGATCCATTCAAAGCAATGATTTAGCTTCAAAGACCCCAATTCCTCATTACAGAACACGAGTGCTGATATAGCCTGGGAGCTTTGAAGCATTCTAAGCACGACTGAAAGACTTCGAAACATTTGACGTCAGGCTTTGAAAAAGCAAGATTTTATTTTTTTTTCCCAGATGAGGTGAAAAACTGCACATGCTTATCAAGGGCAGTGATAGAGACACTTGAGAAATATCAGGAATGTGATGTGCTAGACAGCATAACATATCAGCAATAATATATAATGTTGATTAAGCGCAAACATCTCCATTTTTGTCATTTTGCAGCATCCTGCTACAGGCTAGGGCTGTGCCTGAGACTCTGGCGGTGTGGCTCAGCAGATGGCTACATGTAAAGGCTCATAGTACCACATGCCCTCCAACAAAGGGACTTGTGTTGTTGTTCTATCTTGTTATTTGTCAGTTTAGGTTATGTGTACATGTTATTTGTGTAATTTAGTGTTGGGGCTGAGTGTTTTTTTATGTATTTATTTTTTCCTGACATCGATAATGAACTAAACATGTCTCCCAGCAGCAAAAGTTGTGCATATATACAGAAGGAACTTCAAATAAAATTCTTAAAGGGGTTAAAACACTCGTAGATAGTGTACTGTATCACTGCTTTATAGTTAAAATTACTAACAAATGTCAAAGTGGCCACATCTTTTCAAAACACTTTTTTCTTTACTGTGCCTTTAAAACTGATATATGCAAAAATGTCTCTGTTTTGATTGGATGACTCTTTGTATGTACCCTGTGTGTGTTGTGTCTTATTTAAAAAGCTCTCTGTCTCAAACAAACAAACATGTGCACACAGAGTATAAACATCACCCCAGGAACAGAGTGAACTCAGCTCTTTGAAGTCCACTACTTATTTTATGAGGATGTGAAAAAGGTCAAAAACGCAAACAGTCTTGTGGGCCACATGTGGAGATGCTTTGTTTAAAGCTTCCAATTTTGATTGGGTGCAGTCTGTGTGTGTGTGTGTGTGTGTGTGTGTGTGTGTGTGTGTGTGTGTGTGTTCTGTTGATTAAGACATTCTGCAGGGCAGAGCCCTGTGGGTGGATCTGCATGGGTTTATACTCATTACATCATTAATCACCTGAGGGGCCGGCTACAAACAAGGGTGGTCTTACGCTCTCCCTCGTCTCCAGTGTGTGTTCTATGCTCTGTGCTCATTTTCATTGAAACTGCATTTCCGATTCACAGCAAAATGCCTCAAAAGACTAAAGTGCTAGCCACTGAAATGACCACTCATGAAAGACAGGGTCCAGCATGAATGCTTCCATTTGAGTAAAAGAATCTGACCAGTTACTCAGAAATGTCAGGTACACTTTAGCCAGCGTTCACACCATTCACTCACCACACTGAGCTAATAATAATAAAAAAAATAAAAAAAAAACACAGAGGAAGCTTCATGGCCAGGTTCAGTTAGCACTTCACAGCTGACCTGAGCTGAATCAGAATGAAGAGATGGTCAGATTGTGTCTAATGGATCACTGCTCTGGCTAAGTGCTGAGAGTAAATGTTATCTGAAAGGGAAAGAATACTAATGTGTTCACAAGCTTTAGCACACACATTTATGCACCTCACTTAAACTGGCAAAAGTGCAGTCGTTTAAAAAGCCCTGGAGTTCAATCATCAGTTACAGAAACCAGAGGATGAAATGCATTTCAAAAAACTAGAGTTAGTCTTAAATAGCCAGCCATCCACCCTTCATCAAAGTGTGGTGGGTTTTGTCACTCAGCATGGCCAAGAATGGCCTACTGTGAAAGGAAAGGGCTGAATGACATGCAAAGAGAACATCATTTATGCATAACATGTAGGGAAACAGTTATGTTAAAACAGTGATTGTTAGATTTTGTCATTTTTGATTTAATTTGATGTATTTATTTAGATGTTTGTTGTCTACTAAGTTTATATCCTAGTGTTCTGATCAACCAATAAATATTGTGGCATCAGCAAAGATGAAGATGCTGGAAACTTTGATCCTCATTCTCCAATATCTAAGTTTGCTCTTAACTGTGTTCCTGAGAAAGATCCTAATAAAAAGTCTACATCAGATTAATGGTGTGTTCTTAAACTGCAAATCTGTTCTTACCTTTGTGCTCCTGAGTGTGTGTATATTCTGTTCTTACCTAAGAACAAATCTCAAATAAGAAAATGGAGGTGAATGTTAGAATCTTCATGAAAACTGCATGAGTGGGTTGTAAGAAGAAATATATTCTTAAGAACGGTTGGTGAACAAGGCCCGGTGTGCATTAACTTCAAATGCTGTTTTATGGAACAGACAGCAATGAAGAACTACTCCTAACATGGCTGATGAGCCACTTCTAGACACTCAGTTAATACATGTATGCATCATAATGACAACAAATTATTTAAAAGGCACTGTAGGTAGCGCTGTCCCCTTACAGCAAGAAGGGCCTGGGTTCAATTCCCCAGCCGGGCGGCGTGGGTCTTTTCTGTGCGGAGTTTGCATGTTCTGTCCAGGGTGTATCCTACCTTTCACCCAATGACTGCTGGGATAGGATCCAGCCCCTGCCCCAGAGATACAGAAGGATACGTGGCTTAGATATGTGTGTTTCTCCTGCAAATGCAGTGCCTCCCAAAAGTTACTCTGCATGGCCACACCTTCCGTGGCAACGTGAGGGACACTGCAATAGTTTACTTAATTGAGAAGTGATAAGTAGTACATTTTAATGTGGCGCCAAATTGTGCATCTGCGAAATCCATCCACTTTACTTACAAAACAATCTAATTTCTGAAATGTGTGAGCTCATACATAACTCATTTATATTTGTGGTGGTTTAAATGTTGTTTTCTGTGGTGGTTTGAAAAGGTTTGCTTGCCTTTCAGGAGGCCGCAACCCTCTCTGGTTGGTGTAAGAGAGAGGCTTGTTTTATTATCATTAATTTAGCATAAATTAGCATTTAGTTCACCCCAACTAGTGCAGCAAAGTGAATGATTTGGTAGAAAGAGAGGGAAGAGCTGGGAGAGAGAGAGAGAGAGAGAGAGAGAGAGAGAGAGAGAGAAAAGAGAGAGAGAGAGGAAAAAAGCACACTATACCGTGGTAGCCTGAACTATGGTCAAACTGAAGCTTTTGTAAGACTGCTGATTAACCAATGATGTATATTTCATGTGGGAAGTCCGTGTCTAATTATTTCATGTGGGAAGTCCGTGTCTAATTTCTTGATCACATGCACAGTCCTCTCCATTTCTCTCTATCTTGGCTCATAAATGAAGATGTTTGCCATCTTATTTCATAGCCTAAGCACAATGAACTTCACTTAAATGTGTACATCAGATCTACATTTATATATTACTTAATATGGCAAAGATAAGTAAAATGCATGACAATTTTTGATGCAGTATATTTAATATAGGTGGAAATAATGTACATTTTTGAATCAAGTTAATGACAAGAAACATTTTATGGAGTATATCTATATTTTGTGCAAAAACAGACTGAGGAATCTGACCAATTCAGCCATCACCAAAACTCCCAGCTGTACTGAGTCTGTGTGGACTTATTCAGTTGTTCATGACTCAAAGGTTCCACTGCAACAGTAAAGTCTAAGAATGGCTACAATCACAGAGAATGTGCACAACCATAAATCATTGCTATCACGTCTCTCCATCCACATCCAGTAGATTGCTTTTAAGATCTCAAACACAGGCAAGAAGAATTTCAGCACTACACACAGTCAACACTCAACACCCCGGCAGTAACCTACTAACAGTCACGTTATGAACTTTTGACGTGAGTCTGCAGATTCTTTGAGGAACTGAAAGTGAATCTCCTGAAAAGAAAGCTGGAATAAAGGTAACAAGTGACACATTCAGCACTGAAACAGCTGAGATTAGAATTAGTTGTTGAGGCTCCTATGTGATTTTCTGTAATTACATATTTGTACTTTCTCTCCTGAAGCTGAGAAATGAAAAACTTGCTTATAGTTCTTTTCAATTGGAAATGAAATAAGAAGGTGGCCTCTGACTTTTCACAGTACTGTATATCTCAGTTGATTGCTATGTTATTATTATTATTTTTATTATTACTACTACTACTACTACTACTACTACTACTACTACTACTACTACTAATAATAATAATAATAATAATAATGAGAGTGGGAGAGAGAGAGAGAGAGAGAGAGAGAGAGAGAGAGAGAGAGAGAGAGAGAGAGAGAGAGAGAGAGAGAGAGAGAGAGACTCTAAACTGCAGTCAAGCTGTTTCTCCAACCACACTGACCAGTCCAATGCTGACGCTGACTGTATCTGCAGTTTCCTCCGAAACGTACAATATTGTGATATTAATACACTTTTCTTTTCCATTTTTGAGGACCTGCTAATCAAGTGGAGTGAGAGTTAATGACAGTAACGGAGGCAGAGAGCCAACGATGCGTTGCGATAGCAGAGACGCATTGGTATAAATAGCTGTTGAACAGAAGAGTTTTTCACACAGCAGACACGGTACAGTAATGAGATGAGTTCTCATCTAGACAACGCTTTGATATCTGATGATCTGTCACATCTCTTCAGCTTCGACAGTGCTTTGTAAGCACTCTGTCCAGCCACATCTCTCTCTCTCTCTCTCTCTCACTGTGTCTCTCATCTCCTTTTAGATTCATTTGTTGATGTGTGTAATGATAGCCCTCATAATCAACACGATGAGCCTCGTTCTACCTATCCACGTCTGCTGTGAGTGTAAGAGAGCATTTGTGAAGTGTGTGTGTGTGTGTGTGTGTGTGTGTGTGTGTGTGTGTGTGTGTGTATGTGTGGGTGTCAAGCCTCTGATGGTAATTCCACCTGATATCCCAGCATCCCTCTGGCAGCAACCCAACCCCATTATGCCAATCATTAAGTTTAATGACTTGTAAACTGAGCATCAGAACTTTATGACAACACGCAAAAAAAAACAAAAAAAAAAAAAAACAAATATGTGTTGTGAGCTGCATCACTCTCTGAAGCGTTTAGATTTACATAAACATCTTCACTTTTTTCAGATGTGAATGAATTTAATCAAATTTCAGTTTGAAAAACTGGACACTGAGACATTTCATGTCATTTTTAAGCGCTATGTCCCAAAACATTAGATTTGTAATAATTGAGAATGAGAATGAAATCTGAATTGTTTGTCTTTGCTTAAGCAAACCATCATTTACAAGATCTCGGCAGTAGCTCACACTGAGGTAAACAGGTAAGTATATAAAGTGCAGGGGAGAAGAAGAATGCGAATAATAAATAATCACTAAAACATAAGTGGGTCATTTTCCTTTTAGATTAGGAATTCAGATGGATACTTTAAAAAAAAATCTAATTTCTTTCATCCCAGAACTAAATAATCTTAATATGTCCATTAACATTTCCTATTATGATATATGTAAAAAGGTGAGCTTAGTTCTAAACAGATTTTACAGTCACTGGTGTTATATGAATATGCTGTGATACCAGTGACTGTGACACCAATGACTTTCTGGTTAAAACTGAGGATTTTGTAAATTGGCTGACTCATTGGTGGTCATATGCCCTTGTGCAACTTTTTAAGCACAGCAATAAACGTATATTTGGCATTTTAATTACCCACACATTGAAACACAAACACATAAAAGATCTGTGCTGCCTGTAAAATAAAATTACTGATAAACTCATGAATTACAATAAGCAAGTTTGAACTCGCCTTCTAATGCCTTAAGATGCTTGCTATATGATGAGCCTTAACCCAAAAAAGCAGTTTAATAGAGCTGAAATTATTATGTTAAAATGTAATTTGAGTCCTGATATCACCAGTGACTAAAATCTCTGTGTCAAATGAATTTAACAAGTAAACATGAATCTGTTTTGTACAAATTAAAATAAAAAAAATATTGTTTGTGTTAAAAATGGTTTCTCAAATGTTAAAATTGCTTTTATAATGAGCTGTTGTATATATGCAGAGTAACTATGAGACAGGAAAGGCAGAGAAACCATAAGGGGCAAGTATTATTTAACTCTCCATTGCACAGTGTTGCCTCAGGGTGACAAACTTGTTCTCCTCACTTTACAATAACATTATATTTAACAGTAAAATGTAGATTTTGAGTAAATCAGTGAAAAGCATGTACTTAGTCATATGATATTTTAGTGGACAAATTTAAACCATTTTTTTAACATTTATTATGTTCTTCATTATGAAAATTATATATATATATATATATATACATACAGTGGGGCAAAAAAGTATTTAGTCAGCCACTGATTGTGCAAGTTCTCCTACTTAGAAAGATGAGAGGTCTGGTAATTTTCATCATAGATACACTTCTAGTCAATAACAAAAGTTCAACTCAATACTTTGTAACATAACCTTTGTTGGCAATGACAGAGGTCAAACGTTTCCTGCAAGTCTTCACCAGGTGTACACACACTGTAGCTGGTATTTTGGCCCATTCCTCCTCCAGATCTCCTCTAGAGCAGTGATGTTTTGGGGCTGTCGCTGGGCAACACAGACTTTCAACTTCCTCCACAAATTTTCTACGGGGTTGAGGTCTGGAGACTGGCTAGGCCACTCCAGGACCTTGAAATGCTTTTTACGGAGCCACTCCTTCGTTGCCCGAGCAGTGTGTTTGGGATCATTGCTAGGAGACCCAGCCACATTCCATCTTCAATGCTCTCACTGATGGAAGGAGGTTTTGGATTAAAATCTCACGATACATGGCCCCGTTCATTCTTCCCTTAACACGGATCAGTCATTCTGTCCCCTTCGCAGAAAAACAGCCCCAAAGCATGATGTTTCCACCTCCATGCTTCACAGTAGGTATGGCGTTCTTGGGATGCAACTCAGCATTCTTCTTCTTCCAAACATGACAAGTTGAGTTTTTACCAAAAAGTTCTATTTTGGTTTCATCTGACCACATGATATTCTCCCAGTCCTCTTCTGGATCATTCATATGCTCTCTGGCAAACTTCAGACGGGTCTGGACATGTACTGGCTTAAGCAGGGGGACACGCCTGGCACTGCAGGATTTGAGTCCCTCTCGGCGTAGTGTGTTACTGATGGTAGCCTTTGTTACTTTGGTTCCAGCTCTCTGCAGGTCATTCATCAGGTCCCTCCGTGTAGTTCTGGGATTTTTGCTCACCGTTCTCATGATCATTCTGACCCCAAAGTGGTCTTGTATGTCTTCCATTTTCTTACAATTGCTCCCACAGTTGATTTATTCACACCAACCTGCTTGCCTATTGTAGATTGTCTCTTCCCAGCCTGCTGCAGGTCTGCAATTTTCTTCCTGGTGTCCTTCAACAGCTCTTTGGTCTTGGCCATGGCTGAGTTTGGAGTCTGACTGTTTGAGGCTGTGGACAGGTGTCTTTTATACAGATAACGAGGTCAAACAGGTGCCATTGATACAGGTATCAATATATGGTACTCACTAATGCTCAATCAAATCCTCACAGCAATGGTCCAACATCAAACTCACTATTAATGCCTTCATTTCATAAGAAACGCTGGATAAGTGTCTATAAACTATCATTTCTACACAACCGTTTTTTATGCTGTGTATTGCAGAAAATGAGATTTAAAATTTGCAGCCGAGTGTGAAGCGGCTGGGATGAGAATCAGTACCTCTAAATCCGAGACCATGGTTCTCAGGCGGAAAAGGGTGGAGAGCCCTCTCTGGGTCGGGGATAGGCTCTTGCCTCAAGTGGAGGAGTTCAAGTATCTCGGGGTCTTGTTCATGAGTGATGGTACAAGGGAGCGGGAGATTGACAGGCGGATTGGTGCTGGGTCAGCAGTGATGCGGGCTCTTTACCGTCTGTTGTGATAAAGAAAGAGCTGAGCCATAAGGCAAGGCTCTCGATTTACCGGTCGATCTACGTTCCCACCCTCACCTATGGTCATGAGCTTTGGGTAATGACCAAAAGAATAAGATCGCGAAATGAGTTTCCTCCGCAGGGTGTCTGGACTCTCCCTTAGAGATAGGGTGAGAAGTTCGGTCATCCGGGAGGGACTCGGAGTAGAGCCGCTGCTTCTTCACGTCGAGAGGAGCCAGCTGAGGTGGTTCGGGCATCTGGTTAGGATGCCTGCTGGACGCCTCCCTCGGGAGGTGTCACAGGCAAGTCCACCTGGGAGGAGACCCCGGGGAAGACCCAGGACACGCTGGCGTGACTGTATCGCCCAGCTGGCCTGGGAGCGCCTCGGAATCCCCCTTGGAGAGCTGGTGGAGGTGGCTGGGGAAAGGGAGGTCTGGGCGTCATTGCTTAGGATGCGTCCCGCGACCCGAACCCCGGAGAAGCAGAAGATAATGGATGGATGGATGGAGATTTAAAATGTTGTAAGAATCAGATTTAAATCAAAAATAGAATATTGGCAAAGTAAGCTTTTCCAAGAGATTTGTTTTGGCAGTAGCTCACATGTCTTTTTTATACAATCACCTGACACAATTGATTCTTTAATCATTTTAATGGCCCTTAGTGGCCCTTAGTAAGTAAAACAAGGAGAAAAACAGAGTCAGAAGCCAATGCAAAGAAAGATTGCAATAACCACACAAATCACTGTATTTCACTCACTCTGTGTTTCACTCAGTTATGCACAATTGTTGCATTAATGACAGAGAAATGAACCAGAAGAACCAGCAATGCAGAGTCACTTTGGATGGCAGTTTAAATTGCCAATGGCAACAGATTAAGTTGCAAAAAGCATGAAATCTGAATACATGTAATCCAAAAAGCTAACAGTTGAGTAATATGTGGCATGTATTCAGTTTTATGTACAACAAACGTGATTTATTTGGGTTAAAACAAAATATAGCACATGCAATCAGCATTTCGTTTATTTGTCATGTGATGCCTGTCATTTCTCTGTAATTTGGACCTCAATAAAATCCTAGTTACAGCACTGACTTTGATGTATGTTTATGGTCAGTATGGTAACTGTAAATATCAATAGTAATTAATAATATAGTGAACAGTACATTATATTGAATATATTAAATTAATGAAAATGATCTAAATACAAGGTTTTAGTGGCTGTGATGAGCTTTTGGTCTTGCTCCATGAGTCATTATCCTGCCTGTTGGCTACAGCTCGCTAACACTAAACTGCAAAGTCACTGTAATACCAGCTAAACATGAAGAAAACGACCCCTTGCCATGTAAAACAACTCATTAAAATCTGTCTCCAGAGTATGCTGCCTTTCCCACGAGACAATATCACCAATACCTTATTCATCACACGAAGCCGGCAGCGCCTCCAGGGATCAAGGTGATGATATTTTAAGCTCTATTAGATTTTATTCAGCTGTAATGTCAGATTCTAGATGATGCTTTACTGTTCTTCAAAAGTGTGCTTAATCCTTTTCCTCATAGGATGAGATTTTAACTGGTCATAGCATTGTAATTACCACATATAACCTTATTGTCATGAGGTTATCATACTGCAACTGTTTAGCGATAATGAACCTGGAATAAGAGAGCTGTGGTATATGCTGCAGAGTGTGTTCTTATACAAATAAAGTCTTTGTTTGAAAGTGAGGAGCAGCATGAGTGTGACATATGTCCTATAGAAGAACCTTGTGGTGCGTTGATAATGCTGGTAAGTTCACACCACTTTCTTTGTGAATACTTTTGCATCAGGATGGAGGTGTAAACTGCCTGTTTGATGTACAGATGTACTGTGTCTCAGAGCCACACTGCAGATGATGCAGACATCATGTAACTTCAAACTGA